>NC_057810.1:325643753-325780641 GCF_018294505.1 Triticum aestivum | reverse complement strand
GGTCCTGTTCAACCACCCCTCCACAGGCACCCCTCCACCGTCTACTATTCATCCAGCCCTCCACACCACGGGGTCCTGTTCAACCACCCCTCCACGGCCACCCCTCCACCGTCTACTGTTCATCCAGATCTCCACACCACGGGTTCCTGTTCATCCAGAGGCAACGCCACCGCTCACTGTTCATCCAAACCCCCCGCAACGCTCACTGTTCATCCAATCGATCAGCTTCAGTTAGCAGCAGTTGCGAAGGAATCACTCCATCGGCTTCAGTTAACAGCCATCGATCGATCCCCCGGGTTCAGTAACGCATAGCCTGCAGTGCAATCGCTCGGGTTCAGTTAGAGCCCAACGCCTCGCTCGGGTTCAGTTAGAGCCAACGCCTCGCACACACGTGCGTACCTGTATGAGAGAAATGTGCATCGCTCTCCCACCGTAACCGGCAACTCCCCGAAATTTTCCTCCCCCTCGCTTCTACCACGGTTTTTTCCGTCATGGACGGCCCAAAGAATGTCATGCAGCTGCGTCTCCGGCATGCCCAGGACAAAAAGCCCATTTTCTGTCATGATTTTTTGTCATAGAAGTAGGAGCCCACCACATCTATGACGATACCAGGTTTTGTCACAATTATCGTCATAGAAGTGTCATATGTATGACAGGAAAAAAATTCATTCGGCCCAAAATGTCACGGATGTGTCTTTTTTTTGTAGTGGTCATGGGACTGACCAGCCGCTCAGACTGTGGCTAAGCATGAACGGTTCCCTCAATGGTGCTGTGTGGGTGAATGTCGAATTCCCCGCGAATGGTGTCATGTACTTCACCCACGGGTGGAAATCCTTCGCTTGTGCCCGCTACTTGGCGGAGGGGCACCTCCTCCACTTTAGGTTGCTGGAGTCCGATACGCTCTCGTGAAGATCTTCGGGCCTTCAGGCGCTCATCTAGGGTGCTGCCAAAAGCTCGAGCGATAGCGAGAGCTCCTCCTCGTACGAAAGTGACAAGAAGGACACAAATGGTGAAGACGAGGATGGCAAGTCCCCGGTCGTCAAGTCCAAAGACGACGACTCGGACTCTAGCTGAGCACCGGCAGCACCTTCACCACCGGTTGAGCGCCGGCATCACCATCATCTATAGCTGGACCCCGACAGGCTATTTTGCCAGGGGTGCTCAGCCTAGGCACCCCCTTTTCCGTACATGCACTTGATGTAAACCCTGGGAGGGAAGGGCCAAGAAAGACATTATCGAGCACTTTTCGTATTTCAATAGATGTATGATATTTGATGTGCTCAAATAAATGTCTACTATCCCCCTCATTTGTTCTTGTTTTCGTAGGATTCATAATTTTGCACCCTACACTGATCGGAAGCTTGTCGGGGCATACACTTGCCGCGGGCGCTTCCAGAGAGTTGATCCTCAGCAACCTGCCGAAAATGTAATCACCGGCAAGGTGACTTGCCGGCTGTGCCCGCGGCTACATAGGCCTTGTCGCGTGAACTCGAGGCAAGGCTGGAGCGTGAAATGGAACATGACAAGATCCCTTCGCATGCATGTTTTTCGTACGAACGCAGTACCGTGCAAGGGCAACCTCCAAGATGTAATCAATAAAGTCTTGGTTAAATTAAAATTCAACTTATCTTTCATTGTTGTACTTCATATCGTATGAAATGAAACGAATGCAAAACGCCATTTATCCGAACATTCCATCCCCGGGAAACATGTACGCAGGGGATCCTCCTCGTTTGTAAACATAGAAAGGAGAAGTACAATAATGCGAAGATCTTAGCGGTATGTTAGTCATTTCATTCAAGAAAAGTGCTATCACTCCATTTATGCATTAATACATGACTAAATATGCATGAAAGCTCATGGAGTGCTTAGCATTATTCAGATACACATAGGATCTATGCCTGGCTTTGTACAGAGGGTTATAAGTCTTTGAGAGTAGGCTTGTACAAAAGGGGTTGCCGAGCGAGGCCCAGCAATGGTGCCTTATGGGTAGAACTTGCGCATATGTTTGATATTCCACGAATTTTGCACATGGGCTATCTTTGGTCTCCGGATAGACTGTGCCAGGTCTGGTGACTCGTGCCACCCGGTAAGGGCCTTCCCACTTTGGCGTTAACTTGTTCGATCCCTTGGCGGATTGCACACGCCGAAAAAAAGGTCGCCTTCCTCATGGCTTCGGGCATGAACCCTGCAGCTACGATAGCGATGCAGGGCTTGCTGGTAGCGTGTAGCTCGCATAGCTGCTCAAAGACGATCTTCCTCAAGGACCATTGCATCATCATGCTGGAGATACTCTTGCTCTACTTCATCGTAGGCAAGTACTCGAGGTGACCCGTATATGAATTCTGTGGGTAGCACCGCTTCTGCACCATAGACTAGGGAGAAGGGTGGTTGGCCAATAGCTCGATTTGGTGTTGTTTTCAGTGACCAAAGAACCACCGGCAACTCATCAATCCAACGCCTCCCGCACTTGTGTAGCTTGTCAAAAGTTCTTGTCTTGAGCCCGCACGACACTTCAGCAATCGTCCTTTCTGCTTGCCCGTTACTCCTTGGGCGAGCAACGGAGGCAAAGCAAACCTTGATTCCAAGGCTCTGGATGTACTACATGAAGGTGCGACTCGTACAATGTGTGCCATTGTCGGTAATGATTTTGTTTGGAACCCCGAACAGACAAACTAACCCTTTTAAAAACTTGACAACTGATTGTGCAGTCACCTTCCTCACTAGCTCTACCTCAGGCCACTTTGTTAACTTGTCGGTAGCGACATACAAGAACTCAAAGCCCTCGATAGCACGGGGGAAGGGGCCCAAGATATCGAGTCCCAATAATGAGAAGGGCCAGGAGAGATGGATTGTATGGAGGGCTTGTGCTGATTGATGTGATTGCTTTGAATGGAACGGGTATGCTTCACATTTTGTTACTGGCTTAGTTGCATCTTGGAGGGCAGTGGGACAATAAAAACCCTGCAGGAAAGCCTTCCCGACAAGGGCTCTTGATCCTATGTGGGAACCACACATGCCTCCATGTATATCTGCCAATAACTTCAGTCCATCTTCCCAGTAAATGCACTTCAATTTCACTCCGTTTGGCCTCTTTCTGCATAGGATGTTGTCCACAGACTGATACATACTCGATTGATGGGCTACTTTTTTAGCCTGTTCTTGCTCATCGGGAAGCTCTCATGTCTGAAGAAATTGAACTATCTTTTGGGCCCATGCCGGAGCCAGTGGCTCAACGACAAGGACTAGAGGCATCTCTTCGGTTGCGGGAGCGCTAACCTCGACGACAAGAATCTGAGACTCTACTTGAGGACGCTGCTCACCAGCAAGTGCATCATCCTTTCCGGTAACATTTTCGTTGGCGGCTTTAGGGAGCTCTGCCGGAAAATATTTGTCAGTGCTTATATTTCTTCTATTTTTGGCTCTCGTTGACGGGGTGACTATTGGTTGATTCAAATGGAGCACAAAAGTTTATGGTTCCACAAGAAGCTTTTGGGTAGTACACTTAGACAGTTGATCAGCAATGTTGTTTTCTACATGGGGAATGTGCTCTGTTTGCAAACCTTCAAAGTGCTCTTCCAATTTCCTCACTTCATCCATGTATGATTCCATCAACAAGCTCTAGTAATCCTGGTTTGCTTGCTTCACTACGAGTTGTCAGTCTCCTCGGACGATCAACTTTCAGATTCCCAACTCTACTATTATTCTGAGGCCGGCAAGCAGCCCATCATACTCTGTAGTGTTTTGGGTCGCTTCCTCCCTCGGGAATTGCATTTGAACCATGTATTTGAGGTGTTCTCCAGTGGGTGCGACAAGCAGCACTCCGGCACCAGCACCCTGCAGCGAGAAAGCACCGTCAAAGTACATAGTCCAATTCTTTCTTAGTTTCTCTGCCAGGGAGAGTTGATTCCTAGATCTCGTCATCTTGTGTTGGGATCCATTCAGCAATGAATTCCACCAACGCTCTGCTCTGAATAGTTGATGTACTCTCAAATTTGAGTGCAAAACTTGACAGTTCCAATTCCCACACTATTATTCTGCCAGTTGCCTCTGGATTCCTCAGAATGCGGTGCAATGGGAAGCAAGTGACCACATTGATCTCATGTGCTTGGAAGTAGTGGAGTAACTTTCTTGAGGCCATGAGTAGGCCGAAGAGCAGCTTCTGCACACCCGAATACCTTGACCTAGCCCCTGCAAGAGAGAGCTAACAAAGTACACCGGTTGCTGCACCACCTTCTTCTTTGGCGTAACATGCTGATCAACTACTTTCTCCTGCATTGTTTTTGCCTAACCGGCATCGGACCTACCAAAGAGGAATTTGCCCCGTCATGGGATAGATTTGCTTCCGTTGTTTCCTCATCACTAGCCTCTCTCTCTCTCTCTCTATGCAACTAGCGCATCATTGACCACTTGGTTCGTTGCCTCTAAATATAGCAACATCAGTTCATGTGGCTTAGGCGCGACTAAGGTTGGCGCAGAGGACAGGTACCTTTTCAAATATTGCAGCACAGCCTCCGCTTCTAGAGTCCATTTTACTGGACCTGCCTTGTTTAATATCTTGAAAATTGGCAAGGCACGCTCGGCAGACCTTGAAATGTACCTACTCAAAGCCATGACTCAACCAGCAAGACGTCGCACATCCTTGACGGTCTTGGGTGCTTGAATCTGTTTGATAGCTTTGATCTGGCCGGTATTAGCTTCGACCCATGCTGGGACACAAAGAACCCAAGAAGTTTGTCGAATGGAATGCCAAACACACACTTCTCAGGATTGCGCTTCATGTTGATCTTGCGCAAGTTTGCAAATGTCTCTTCTAAATCTCCAATGAGGGTTGATTTGTCCTTAGACTTAATGACTATATCATCCATATAGGCATCCACATTTCTGTGTAACTGTGGTTCAAAACCAATTTGAACTGCTCTTGCAAATGTTGAACCAACAGTATTTAGTCTCCACTTCCCATTTGGTGATACCTGGAGTATGCATCAAGAATGTGTGATACCTGGAGTATGCATCAAGAAATCAATACAAAGTCTCCACTTCCCATTTGCCTTGCGCACGACAACTGGATTTGCCAACCAAGTTGGATGTAACACTCCTCTAACCAAGCCTGTTGCCTCAAGTTTCCTGATCTCTTAAATATGAATTGTTGCCGTTCCAAAGCTTGCTTCTTGACCTTCTGCTTGATAGGTCGAGCATGAGGACAGACAACAAGGTGGTGCTCAATTACCTCCCTAGGAACACCGGGGATGTCAGATGGTTGACATGCAAACACATCTACATACGCCCGCATGAAGGCAATGAGCATGCTTTCCCATTTGTTGTCCCGAGTGGCACCAATGGTAAAAGTACCACTACTGCCGTCCTCCCTTGCTGGCACCTTATTTGTTGCAGGTGGAGTGGCCTTGGATCTCTTGCTAGTAGAGCTTTCTAGCAAGTCCTCAATAGGTGCGCAACACTTGAGGATGCGCGCTTCCCGGAAGTCTCGCTAGATGTCTTGCTAGGTTTCTAGCTTTTCTTTTCCTTGGCGGGAGTTGTGGTCTTGACCGACTCCGCTGCCACTGCATCTCTGTAGAGCTTGTCTACACAGATAACTGCATCTTTTTGTTGGAGTTGATGGAGGTGAAACTGTAAGTGCATCTAGTGCCTCTTAGTGATTTTAGTGTATTGAAGACTTATGGTTAAGGGACTAATATGTTTGTGAGTGTACACAGGCTCTATAAGTCTATGAGGAGTTTGATATCTATGATGAAAGTCGACCCCTAAAAATGTATGTCTTCAGCTGAAGACTTTGGTTCTCCTGAAGATTTTGAAAGTGAAGAAATTGGTGTGACCTAGAAGACTTGGATATTCATGCGAGGATTATGAAGCATGAAGACTTTTGTTTTCGTAGTTACATTTTCTCTTTCTTGAGTCATAGGAAACACCGTACTGTTAAGGGGGTCGAGGTAATACTAACGAAAGTGATTTCCAAGTGATGCTCATCTCAAAATCCTACACCTACCCAATCCTTTGGAGTGAAGCCATTGGAAATCTCATGTCAGTTCAGTCAATTTCTTCAGTGACAGAGACGAAGATCTTCTGGTCACTAAGGAATTTGTTCTGACTGAGGAGTTAGGAATTCGCCAGTGCAAATTGCCTACAAAGTGGGGAACATGATAGCCCTGAGAAATTTGAAACTCATATTTCCGAACGTTGTTGTGCTATATGCCAGCTGTCCAAAATATCTACCCCCCTAAAACGCCCTTCAATGATATGACCATTAGGTGGGTAGATATTTTGGACAACTGGCGGATAGCACAGCAACGGTCAGAAATATGAGGTTCAAATTCCTTAGGGCTATCATGTTCCTCACTTTGTAGGCAATTCACACTGGCGAATTCCTAACTCCTCAGTCAGAACAAATTCCTTAGTGATCAGAAGATCTTTGTCTCTGTCACTGAAGAAATTGACTGAACTGACATGAGATTTCCAATGGCTTCACTAGAAAGGATTTGGTAGGTGTAGGATTTTGAGATGAGCATCACATGGAAATCACTTTCCTTAGTATTACCTTGACCCCCTTTAATAGTACGGTGTTTCCTATGACTCAATAAAGAGGAAATGAAACTACGAAAACAAAAGTCTTCACGCTTCATAATCCTCGCATGAATATCCAAGTCTTCTAGGTCACACCAATTTCTTCACTTTCAAAATCTTCAGGAGAACCAAAGTCTTCAGCTGAAGACATACATTTTTAGGGGTCGACTTTCATCGTGCATATCAAACTCCTCATCGACTTATAGAGCATGTGTACACTCACAAACATATTAGTCCCTTAACCTATAAGCCTTCAATACACCAAAATCACTAAGGGGCACTAGATGCACTTACAATCTCCCCCTTTTTGGTGATTGATGACAAATAGGTTAAGTTTTCAACGGGGATAAACATACCAATTGAAAGTGCTAAACACTCAGGATTTTGATAACAAGATATAAAAGAACTCCCCCTAAAGATGTGCATATTTGAGGAATTTGCCTTAGATAGCAGATGCACATTGTAGAGTAATATCATGGAGATCTCCCCCTTTATCTTGTAAATCATACACGCATTTGACATATAATATGAAGAATGTGAAATGCATGGTGAAATATGGTGTGTGACAAAATTCAGCATGTGTGCATTAAGTACTTGAGGACATAAGCATGCAAAAAGTAGTCAAAAGTATCAGACCACCATAGGACTTAAGTTTACAACTTGGCGAATCAAACACTTCCGAAGAACAAGAGTTGTAACTTAGAAAAAAAGCACCCATATAATAGACCCGCTTGAAGACTAACTCAAATTTCTCCCCCTTTGTCATCAAATGACCAAAAAGGACAAAAAATGAGGACTAACGCCCCTGAAGAATATCATCATGATGTCGATGGAGGAGTGCCAGCGTTGTTGGGGTCGTCGATTATTGTAGGTCATGCCGCAGTGTCATCCAAATCTTCAGCTTCGTCTGTCTCGCTCGATAAAGAATATGAACTGATGACCAGCTGATGAACTTTGACCTTCTTGCATTTCTTTGAAGGTGGTTGTGACCAGTCAAAGTCCTATTGGAAGTCCATCTTCTTGAGTTCATCATCAGTGTATAGATGTGAAAGAATAGGCCAGGTGCGGTCGAAGACTTGATGCAAATAGTAGTGATTCTTCTTCACGAAATTTTGAGTGATTGTCATGTTCTGAAGAATTGCACCAAACTGACGCTTGACCCACTTATGATTTCTATCCACCTTCTGATGAAGACTTAGGAGCAGCTCATGATCAGTCATCACACACGGAGCAATGGCTTGAGGATTTTGCTTTGAAGCATTTGCAACAGTGTCATATGTGGTAGAGTCGTCATTGGTTGAGTAGGATGCAGCCTTGCGAAATTGTCCGTCCAGAGGACGAGTGCCTTCATCAATGATAGCAGCCTTGCCCTTCTCATTAGCTGAGGAAATGGTCTGTTTGAGGACTTCAATTGGAGGCAGATAGCTGAGATTATGCTAAAAAACAGCCTTATAATGAATTGAGGACCTTGATCTGATGAATTTCATGATCCAGGGAGCGTAAGGCTTCAACTCAAAAGGTGACAGTAGCATTGGCCAAAATCCTCATGAAGAAATTGTGGTAGTTGATAGGAATACCATGCATGATGTTGAAAAGCAGATTCTTCATGATGCCAACAACTTCTTCTTCAGAGTTGTGGCCCTTGATTGGACTGAGGGTTTTGGCCAAAATGTGATAAACGGTTTTTGGCACACAGAGCAAATCCTTGACGAGGTAAGTGGTCCTTGGAGCTTGGCCAGCCTTCAAAGGCTTCATCAGCATTTGCATCAGATGATTTTGCAATTTAGGTTCCTCATAAAGTTTCAGAGCGCCTTCAGTGGGAGGACTGACTAGGACGGCATGAAGTAATTCAGAGGCCGGAGCTTTGTAATGAGGGTTTTCAATCATCCAGTCCAGTACCCATGAATTCACATCATCAACATTGCCTGTGAGATGCAAAGTGGCATAGAACTGAAGAATAAGTTCTTCATTCCGATCGCAGATGTCGATGCAGAAGTTGAGCAGACCAGTGTCATGAAGAACACTGAGGATTGGGGTGAAACACGGAAGGGACTCCATATCCACATGAGGAAGGTACTCATGGTCAAAAACTTTGTCCTTGTCAAATAGCAATGAGGAATAGAAATTCATCTGAGGGGTAGTCCAAAAACGCTTGCAGCGAAGTCGAACAGAGTCGTATGGATTGAAATCAGAGAAGAAATGATGCTCAACAAAGAAGTCATCAGTCTTGAACTTCTATTTCTTGGTGTGAGCATTCTGTGGCTTGGGCTAAAGATTTGCAGTGGAAGTCTTCGCGGCCTCTTGATGCACAGCCTCTGGAGCCTCCGACTGAGGAACTTCAGGAGCAGTTTCTTCTATGGTCTTGTTCTCCATTTCATCAGCACTAGTGGTTGGAACTTCTTCTGGAATAGAATGAAGTGAAGCTTGATGATCATTAGAACTCGTATGAATTTCTTCAGTTTGCACAGGGGAATGAGGAATTTGCTGCAGACGAGTGGTCAGAGGAGAATTGGGATGATGACTTTCCCAATAATCATTGTTCAACACAGGAGTTGTAGACCCGATGTCCACATCCTCATCTTCAGCATCAGTTTCTTCAACACCTGCCTCTTTAGCAGTGAACTAAGGCACATGCGATGAACTTGTAGAGGTGAAGGGATCACATCCTCTTCAATTTCAACATCCAACTGCTCTGACGTAGCAGAAGAGATATTTTCTTCATCAATGTCATCAGGGATGACATATTCCTCACCAAAGGGAACAATCTCCTTTAATGGCATGCTTGACAGAGGAACAACATCAATTGGATTCTCAAATAAGCTTGTCACAGCCTTCACTTTCTTCTGAGTTGAAGACTTTGAGGCATCAGATGCTTTCATTTTCTTCACAGCTACCCTTTCTGCTGCCTTTGTCTTCTTCGCTTCTGATGCAGAAGGAAGTTGAGTGCTCTTCATCTGTGATGACTGTGCAGGAGGAGCAGATGAAAGAGGCACAGATTCTTCAGGCACAACTGTTGCAGTTTCCCTGGCAGGTTTAGTTTTTTTAGGCATAGCAGCAGATGCTTCAGCTGGCTTGGGTTGATCTTCAGGCGCAACATTGATGGTTGCCCTGGCAATTTCATCAGCGGCTGGAATTTCATCATCAACCTTGGCACTCTCAATGTCATCAACAGCCTGATTTTCATCAGCTGTGCTGGCATGTTCTTTAGTGGGTTGAGCAGAAGCTTTACCTGAGACATTTCTTGTTGCGCATCAGCATCAACATTGGTCCTGAAGCCTTTAGCCAGCTTGACGAATCTGACTTTGGCGCCTAGCCAATCAGCATGGTATGAGTCAAATTCATCACTAAGAGCTTTGATCTCAAACTAAAGAGTCACACGTTCTTTAGTAGACATGTTGATAACATTTTTGTTCAAAAAGTGCTTCTTCTTGTACTGAGCTTTCTTCACTGATTTGGCCTTATCAAATTTCCACTTTTCTTCAGCGATAAAGGTAGTCAGCATGTGACTTTCTCCAGGTGAGAGGTTCAGATCAGGCAGAGGTGTGTTTGGATCTTTGTGCCATAGATCTATGAAATCGAGGATCTTCTTCAGATCCAGCAGAAGTGGCACAACACTGCCTTTGGCACTAGCGGCTCGGTGTTGTCAGTCTCTGATGATTTCAGCAAGTTCATCATCATCAGCTGCATCATCAGATGACGGAGTTTCAAAAGCAACCTACTTATTGTGAGGACTTGGCCTTGTGCCGTGTCCAGCAGCAGCCTTTTTCTTCAGCAACTGAGGCTGAGCTGAGGAACTAGCTGAAGCTCCTGAAGCAATAGAGAAGCCAGTCGTCCTTTTGCACGTGGCAAGGTGCACATGTGTTGAGGACTTTGCAGGTGCTACTGAGGATTTTGCTTGAGCAGGTGCTGCACTTGATGGTGTTGCTTGAGAAGGTGGCCATGAGGGCTTTGAAGAGCCGGGCCGTGAGGGCATTGTAGAAGAAGAAGGCGGCTTCACAGTAGATTTCTTCTTCATGGGTTTCTTGGGCTTGCTAGCACAGGCTTCAGCAGCAGTAGAAGAATCTTCATTGAATTTCTTCACTGCTTCTTTTGCTACCTTAGCCAGTTTTCTTTGATGCTTGGCCCACTCCTTGGGAAATTCCTCACCTCTTCTGATGCTTGTGGGATCAGCTTCTTGGCCTGGAGCCAATGGAGTTCTTGGGCATGGAGGATTGACAGTGAATTTCTTCATATACTTTGGAGTGACATAGCGATATTCTCTCCATTCTCTTGCCCATCTGCGTTCGATCCTCTGAATGCGCACCTTTCGCTGATTTTTGTTCTCCTTGCCATGCGTGGCCACATCAGGAGTATAGTATTCTTCATAAATCTCTTTAGGGATTTTGAAGGCATTGTTAGTTTGAGGCCTTTTTCTCCCTTCCGAGGACGCTTTCCATCAGCCATATTCTATACCTGAGGATTCTAAACAATAGATGTCTCTGAAGAAGTATGCAGTTTTTCTTCGAGGAATGCTGCAAATGAGTTAAGTTGATGAGAACCTAGTGATTCAGCAGCAGACATGTGTACCTGTGAACAGAGTATAGGTGCAAAGAATTTGTAGAGGTCATATGCATTCTGAGATTTTTTTAAAAAGGAATCAAGTTTGAGGAATTTGACAAGGGGAGTCTTAAGGAATTTCACTAAGAGTTCTTGTCTTAGGTTCTAGAGTTGTATAGATTGGAAATCCACACAATTGAGGAATCTTGGAGAAAAATACATCTTAGAGAAATAGATCAAGAACAGAAGCAATTGTGGTGTTTAAGGATATGAAAGTTGAAGAATAAACACCTTTTGAAGATTATGTGTAAATCATCAAAATCAACAAGGGCAGTAAAGGTGAATTTTATTTACCCTTGACGAAGAACATGATGAACTGAGAGGTGAACAGTGGAAGGTCATCCGTTCAGATCTTCCACGCCCTAACTTGGCGGAGGAAGACAGCTACGGCAGCGGCGGAGGTGAAGATTTCTGCGGCCGGTGCAAGTACGACGGCGACGAGGTCGAGGCAGCGAAGCTCTTCCTCACTGGCAACGATGGAATGTAGCAGCAGCGCTAGGTCAGAGTGCTCAAGCGAGGGAGTGGGATCGAGCGGGGTAAATGAGCTCAGAAAAAGGGGAGGGGTATTTATAGCCGAAGTGAAAAACCGCTCGTTCGAAGAAATTGGACGAATGTGCCCCATACCCTTGCTATTCTACGACATGTGTCACCCACGTACTGAGAGGTGGAGATCGTGTGAGATCGTATCTTTCAGAAGCCAGAGCCCAACATGAGCCAGATGCTGAGCATGATGAAGCCCTTGCCCCATGACGCCGAATACCCCAAGGAGTTCTTTGTCCAGGACCTTGAGTACTTGCCCCGCACAGTATATCATATTTTGAGGCGTACTCTGTGGCCTATCAAAGGCAACTCTTCTGAAGCCAAACTCGAAGGCGCCATGAAGACATTGGTCTTCTGTATCATCAATGGTAGCAGATTCAATACCCAAGATTTCTTCATCCGACAGCTTGCTGCTTCTGGCATTGATCTCTTCTAGCATTCATCTTCGGCTACAACTGTTGTTGCGAGAGTCATCGATGAAGAAGACGACGCCACTTCACCAGCATTGGCTTCACTGCATCAGCATTCTGCACCAGGCCCGTCTACACTACCAAACTCCAACGTCCACCCTGCTGCTCCTACATCTTCTCCACCTTAGAATGAGTAGGTACTCTATGTATTCAAACCTTTTTGGTCCTTACTGACAAAAGGGGGAGAATCATATGAGGTTGGTAGTCTTCAGGCGAGTTCATATGGGGTGGTTGCCTTATTTTTGCTAAGTGGTTACAACTCTCGTTTTGAAACTATTTGGCTCTTGAGTTGTAACACTTAAACTTGATGGTCGTCTGCTACTTTTGCTGCTACTTTGTGATGTGATGATAAATTCCGCATGAAGTCATTCTGCAGACGTTCATTTCTCATTATGCATATCATTATCTTCATTACTTTCATATATGCAGGATGAACTGTCTTCATAATTCAAGAAGGTCTCCACAAAGCAAAACCTGCCATGTGCATTTGCATTCAAAGGCAAACTTCTTATAAGCACATCTTCAAGGGGAGCCTCTTATAACCTATGAAGACAATGTATATATACCTGAACTTTCACATACTTTTATCCCTGTTGTAAACTTCAACTAGTTTTTCATCATAAACCAAAAAGGGGGAGATTGTAAATGCATCTAGTGCCACCCGGAGTTGGTTTTGGAGTATTGACGACAAACGTGGTTGAGGGACTAATGTGTTTGTCAGAATTGCAGGATAACACAGGTAGTAGTCCCTCATTGATTCCGTTTACCTACCAAAGATGACCCCTAAAAATGTGTGAAGACATTGAAGACAATGGTGGTTCGTGAAGACATTCACGATGAAGATAATGATGTGTGAAGACATTCACTTGAAGATTATGGAGTGAGAAGACATAGTTGTTTTGTAGTTTCCTTTTCTTCTTTATTGAGTCATAGGAACCACTGTACTGTTAAGTGGGGTGCAAGTGAACAAAGTCAGAGTGACTGATGTGATGCTCAACCAAATCCTATGTCTTCGAGCGAAGACAATGAGAGCAAATATTATCCAGAGTTGGATGAGTCAGCTTTGCTTGTACCCCAAGCCAAGCTGCCGCGTGTGTTTGAAATCCGACCGTTGGACATGTGTCGGTTCCTTAGCAACCCAGGGTCATTTCGGACATATCAGGTCGGGTGGCCACTTGGCTATAAATATCCCACCTCCTACACCATAAATTGGAGGCTACTTAGAGTTAGTGCACGGCTTTTGTCGTTTGAGAGCAACCCACCTCCTAAGCCTTTGAGAGAGAGAGAGAGATCCTTGTGAGGCAAATCCCAAAACACCCAGAGCCAAAGAGTGTTAGGCATCATTGAAGTCTTTCTGTCGTGGATTCAACACGGCACATGCCCTAGCAAAAGGACTTAGGTGTGGAGCCATCGCAGCTAGGTTAGCTTGAAGGGGTTAAATGGGGCAAAGGACACAGAGAGTTTTACCCAGGTTCGGCTCCTCTCAATGAGGTAAAAGCCTACTCCTGCTTTCGATTGTATTGCTTGTGTTTCGATTACCAGGGAGCGAATACTGAAAGTGCTAGTTATCAACTAGAGGGGGGTAAATAGGCGATTTTTATGGAAGTCTTCCAAACACGATGGCTTTGAAGACAAACAAGTAAACTAAACCTATATAGTAAGCAGCGGAATGAAGACTACACTAGGCAAGCATTAGTCAAGCATACAATTTGGTGAAAGCACGAAGACTAACTTCAACTAGGTAGACATGATCAGAATGGAAGATAGTACGAAGCCAAATAGATATGAGTCTTCACACAATGAAGTCAAATGAATCAGGAAGGCAAGTAATGACTTCACGAAGACAAACTAAAAAGTATGGAGTGTAGGGGATAGAACCAGTTGCTTGGTGAAGACAAGGATTTGATAGACCAGTTCCAGTTACTGTGACAACTGTACGTCTGGTTAGGGAGGCTGGGTTGAACTTAGAAGACTGTGTCTTCACATTATTCCCCTTGAGCTAAGGACACCCAGTCCTCGCCCAATCACTCTGGTAAGTCTTCAAGGCAGACTTCCAAACCTTCACAAACTTCGTTCACCGGCAATCTATAATGACTCTTGGATGCTCAAAACACGACGCCTAACCGGCTGGAGGATTCACAGTCCTCAAGTGTAACAAGTCTTTAGATCACGCGGACAGAAAAACTACAGTAACGCCTAACACTCTTTGGCTCTGGTTGTTTTGGGCTTAGTCCTTGCAAGGATCTCTCTCTCAAATGCTTCGGAGGTGGGTTGCTCTCAAATGACAAAAGTCGTGCACTAACTCTGAGCAGCCACCCCAATTTATGGTGTAGGGGGTGGGCTATTTATAGCAAGGAGGCAACCCGACCTGATATGTCCGAAATGACCATGGGACACTAAGGAACCGACATGTGTCCAACGGTCGGATTTCAAACACACGCGGCAGCTTGGCTTGGGCTACAAACAAAGCTGACTCATCCAGCTCTAGATAAGGTTTCCTCTCATTGTCTTCGCTCGAAGACATAGGATTTGGTTGAGCATCACTTCAGTCACTCTGACTTTGTACACTTGGACCCCACTTAACAGTACGGTGGTTCCTATGACTCAATAAAGAAGAAAGGAAACTACGAAACAGTTATGTCTTTGCACTCCATAGTCTTCAAGTGAATATCTTCACATGTCATAATCTTCGTCATGAATGTCTTCATGAACCACCATTGTCTCAATGTCTTCACACATTTTTAGGGGTCATCTCTGGTAGGTAAACCGAATGAATGAGGGACTACTACCTATGTTATCCTGCAATTCTCACAAACACATTAGTCCCTCAACCACGTTTGTCGTCAATACTCCAAAACCAACTAGGGGTGGCACTAGATGCACTTACAATCTCCCCCTTTTTGGTGATCGATGACAAACTGGTTGAAGTTTCCAATGGGGATAAAAGTATGTGAAAGTTCAGTTTTGTGAGTATTGTCTTCATACACTGAAAGAGGCTCCCCCTGAAGATGTGCATATAAGTAGTTTGCTTTTGAATGCAAATGCACATGGCAGGTTTTGCTTTGTGGAGGCCATCTTCAAGGCGTGAAGATAATTCATCATGCATATATGAAAGTAACAAAGATAATGATATGCATAATGAAAAATGAACGTCCGCAGAATGACTTCGTGCTTTATGCTTCATATTGTTATCCAATGATGTGTTGCCATCATATGATGTCTGAGTAGATTTTCATTGTCCTATTGGTGGTTGATGAATTGCTATGATTGATTTAATTTGCTTGTGGTTATGTTGCTGTCCTTTGGTGCCCATCATATGAGCGCGCGCATGGATCACACCATAGGGTTAGTTGTATGTTGATAGGACTATGTATTGGAGGGCTAGAGTGACAGAAGCTTCAACCTAGCATAGAAATTGATGCATACAGGATTGAAGGGGGACCGATATATCTTAATGCTATGGTTGGGTTTTACCTTAATGAACGTTAGTAGTTGCGGATGCTTGCTAATAGTTCCAATCATAAGTGCATAGAATTCCAAGTCAGGGATGACATGCTAGCAGTGGCCACTCCCACATAAAACTTGATATCGGTCTAGTAAAGTAGTCAATTGCTTAGGGACAATTCCGCAACTCCTACCACCACTTTTCCACACTCACTATATTTACTTTATTACATATTTATCTAAACAGCCCCTAGTTTATATTTACGTGTTCTTTATTATCTTGCAAACCTATCCAACAACACCTACAAAGTACTTCTAGTTTCATACTTGTTCTAGGTAAAGCGAACGTCAAGCGTGCGTAGAGTTGTATTGGTGGTCGATAGAACTTGAGGGAATATTTGTTCTACCTTTACCTCCTCGTTGGGTTCGACACTCTTACTTATCGAAAGAGGCTACAATTGATCCCGTATACTTGTGGGTTATCACGCTTTCATTGTCGCAGAAGAGTGGTACATTCTTCATGTTGATGTCGTAGTCCTTGAGAGTTTGCTTCATCCAGAGAAGCTGAGCACAGCAAGATCTAGTAGCAATGTATTCAGATTCCGCAGTGGAGAGGGATACGCAGTTCTGCTTCTTTGAAGACCAACAGACAATTGATTGTCCAAGAAAGTGACATGTGCCTGATGTAGACTTGCGATCAACCTTATCACCAGCATAATCAGCATCAGAGTACCCAACTAGATCAAACGATGAGCCCATTGGATACCATAATCCTAGTGTTGGGGTGTGAGTCAAATATCGAAGAATTCTCTTCACAGCAAGGTGATGCGATTCCTTTGGTGCCGCTTGGAATCGGGCACACATGCAAACGCTAAGCATAATATCAGGCCCAGATGCACATAAGTATAGCAAAGAACCAATCATGAAGCGGTATACCTTTTGATCGAACTCTTTACCATTGTCGTCAGGGCCAAGATGACTTTTGGTTGGCATTCGCGTCGTGTACCCTTTGCAGTCTTGCATTCCAAACTTTTTCAGGCAATCTTTGAGGTATTTTCTTGCGATATGAAGATGACATTGCACTGTTGACGGATTTGAAGACCAAGGAAGAACTTCAGCTCTCCCAACATGGACATCTGATATTGCTCTTGCATCATGTATCCAAACTCATCACTGTATCTCTTATTCGTGTAGCCAAAGATGATGTCATCCACATATATTTGACACACAAACAGTTCACCATCATATGTCTTCGTGAAGAGAGTGGGATCTAGAGAACCAGGTTTGAAGCCTTTGCTCTTCAGGAATTCTTTGAGTGTGGCATACCAGGCGCGAGGTGCTTGTTTGAGGCCATACCGTGCCTTGTTGAGCTTGTACACCATACTAGGATGCTTAGGATCTTCAACACTTGGCGGTTGAGCGCATACACTTCTGCTTCGATTTTGCCGTTGAGAAAGGCACTCTTTACATCCATTTGGTACAGAAGAATGCTGTGATGGTTAGCATAGGCCAGCAGTATGCGAATGGCTTCAAGCCTAGCCACATGAGCAAAGGTTTCATCCAAGTTGATTCCTTCCACTTGTGTGTAACCTTGAGCGACGAGGCAAGACTTGTTTCTGTCAACTTGTCCAAGTTCATCTCGCTTGTTGCGATAAATCCATTTCGTGCCAATGATGTTGTGCTTGCGAGGATCAGAATGTTTGACAAGCTCCCAGTCATTATTCAGGTCAAACTGTGGAAGCTCTTCTTGCATAGCTTGAATCCATTCATGTTCCATGAAGGCTTCTTCGACTTTCTTGGGTTCAGATATGGAGACAAAGGCAAAGTGACCACAGAAGTTTGCTAGTTGTGTAGTTCTCGATCGAGTGAGAGGACCAGGAGCATTGATGCTATAAATAATTTTCTCAATCTGGACTTCATTTGCGACTTGAGGATGAGCTGGACGAAGATTTTGATCAGACTGACTATAGTCTTCATCTTCAGCATTGGCTTCAAACTGAGCATTGTCTTCATGTTGATTAGGTGCAGAAATGATGATCTCATCCTCAACCTGTTCCTCGGTGGGTATGATTTCTCCAGTACCCATCAGCCTGTTAGCTTCACCTCGTGTAGCTTCATCTAGCACATTTGGCAGGTGCTCTCTTTGCGAGCCATTAGTTTCATCGAACCGCATATCTACAGTTTCAACCACTTTATAGTGAAAGAGGTTGATGACTGTGTAAGTGTGCGAGTCCTTTCCTTAACCAAGCATAAAACCTTCATGTGCTTTCAGTGCGAATTTAGGCGTGTGATGTGGATCCTTGATCTAGCACCTAGCACCAAAGACTTTGAAGTAACTGACATTTGGTTTCTTACCAGTCAGAAGTTCATAAGATGTTTTCTTGAAGAACTTGTGAAAATATACTCTGCTGATGATGTGGCATGCAATATCAATGGCTTCAGGCCAGAATTTTCTTGGAGTCTTGTATTCATTGAGCATCGTCTGTGCCATCTCAATGAGCATTCTGTTCTTGCGCTCCATGATGCCATTCTACTGAGGTGTGTAAGGAGCAGAGAACTCATGTGTGATGCCCAAAGTATCAAGATAAGTGTCGAGACCAACATTGTTGAACTCAGCGCCATTGTCACTCCGGATGTGCTTGATCTTGATGCCATAATTCGTCATGGCCCAATTTGTGCAGCGTCTGAAGACATCCTGCACTTCAGTCTTATAGAGAATTATGTCTACCCAGGTGTATCTCGAGTAATCATCAACAATAACGAAGCCATAGAGATGTGATGTAGTAGTAGGGGTAGAGTAGTGAGTAGGGCCAAATAGGTCCATGTGAAGCAGCTCGAAGGGACGTGAGGTAGTCATGATTGTCTTCGAGGGATGCTTGGCTCTAGTCATCTTTCCAGCTTCACATGCACCACATAGATGATCCTTCTTGAATTTGATGCCCTCGATGCCAATGATGTGCTTCTTCTTTGCGAGAGTGTATAGGTTCCTCATGCCCACATGTCGTAGCCGTCGATGTCATAGCCAGCATTCTGAAGCCTTTGCTAGAAGACATACGGCAAGCTATGGTCCTACTGAGAAATCTACCATATATAGATCACCTCTTCGATAGCCTTCGAAGACTAGAGATTTGTCAGATTCCATTAGCACAAGACAACGATATTTTTGAAATACTACAATCATATTCAGATCAGAGAGCATTGACATAGACATTAAGTTGTATCCAAGGGATTCAACAAGCATCACTTTATCCATGTGTTGATCCTTTGAGATAGCAACTCTACCAAGACCCAATACCTTGCTTTTACCAGTGTCAGTGAATGTGATGTGACTCTTAGTAAATGGACGTAGGGTTGAATCCATAAGAAGACTTTGATCGCCATTCATGTGGTTGGCGCAGCCACTGTCCATGATCCATTCAGTGGCTTTCGGAGTTGTACCTTAAAGTGCAGTTAGCGGGATAGGCTTCACCAAGAGTATTGTGAAGCAGAAGCACGTAGCGAACAAGCATATTATCAAAGCTTAGATTCTGGTTAGGCATGATAGTATGCTCGTCAAGGAACCCTGGGACGAAATACATGATAAGACCATTGGGGCATTTTATCTTGTGTCCCACAAGATGTTTTAGGTCTCCAGCATTGGCGTCAGAAGATTTTGCTTTCTGGCTGGAGACCTTTCCCTGCAAGAGAAGTTAATTCTTCTTAACCACCCACATCTTCAGGGGTGGCTTAGAAGCAATGAGTCTAAGTGCAACATCTGAGAACTTTGTCTTGGGAACCCTAGCAAATAGCTTCGCAGGAGGAGAATAGTACTCATATGAATGTGCAAAAAAGTTCTTAGTTTTGTGTACATAGCGGTTAGAGGAAACACGCTCATATTCATGAGTCTCATAACGGTTCTCCTACAAAACATTGGCGTTAGGGTGACCATGAGTAGTCCTCTGTCTGTACGAAGCCTTTGGGCCATATGGCGCCTTTGGTCTGGGGTTTGTCTTCTTCCCAGGTGGTGTCATGACGACATTCATGGGAAGCTTCTCAAGACAGCTTTTGGGCACCCAGATCTTCTTCTGGGATGACCCGTTCCTGCAGTTAGTACCAATGTACCTGGAAAAAACTTCACCATTCTGATTCTTAAAGAACTTATAATTGACATCAAAGGATTCATCAATGACAATAGGGTTAGCACAAGTGAAGCCAGATAAGGTGGATGGGTCCACTAAAGGATCATTGGCAGCAACCCAGGTGGTTTTGGGGTACTGCTCAGGCGTCCAATATGAACCATCAATGTTCATTTTCCTCTCGAACCGAACACCCTCTTTCCTAGGGTTTCGGTTCAGAATCTGTTTCTTGAGGACATCGCACAAGGTTTGATGCCCTTTGAGGCTTTTGTACATGCTAGTCTCAAGTAATGTCTTCAACCTAGCATTCTCATCAACCATAGTAGTGGCATCCTCAGTAGAGGGGTTAGTTACCACATCAGCAGTTGAAGATATTGCAACTTCAGAAGTAGTAGAACATCTAGCAACAGAGACATCATTATCATGCTCAAGACACTTTAAGCATGGTGGAACAAATCTACCTGATCGGAACTGATCTGTTGGGCGTGTAGTGAATCATTCTCTCTTTGAAGATCTTCATGAGATGCTCTCAGTTTCTCAAGATCCTGCTTCCTTTGAAGATAATCATAGGAAAGCTTCTCATGAGAGGCTGGCAGAGTTTCATGACGACTTTCAAGTTCTTCATACTTAACGCGAAGACTTTTAATGTCTTCGATTAAGGACTGAGTTCGATTCATTTCCGTGTCCAATAGGTCATCGCTTTTGTCTAGCAGCTTTTGAATATGTTCCATAGCAGTTTATTGCTCAGTTACAATTTTAGCAAGTGTTTTATAGCTAGGTTTGGATTCGCATGAGTTTACCTTGGCACTACATGCCATGAAGTAGTAGCTTGGATCACATGGCTCGGGTTAGAAAGCCATCGTTTTAAGAGACTCCTTGAACTCGCAGAACCATGGGTCCTGATGGGTTCGATGACCTTCATAGACATCAGAAATATGGTCCCATATAAGCTTCGCATTGCAGAGATGCATGATGCGCCTGAACTCATCATTAGACAGACAGGAGCATATGATATCCTTAGTCATGATATCCAGTTGAGTGTACTTTCAAATGTCGTCACCATGTGCCATCTTGCATAGATCGGTGAGACCAATCTCCGTGACGGTCCACAGCTCACTATTCATTGCAAGGAGGCGCTTCCACATCATTGCCTTCCATTTGGGATAATCATGACCATCAAAAATAGGACACGCAGCGGAGACGTTGATTATCCCTGCAGTCGACATAGCTAAAACTCCAGGTGGTTAAACCGAATCACATAGAACAAGGGAGTACCTTGCTTTGATAGCAATTGAAAGTGCTAGCTATCGACTAGAGGGGGGTGAATAGGTTATTTTTATGAAAGTCTTCAAAACCTGGTGGCTTTGAAGACAAACAAGTAAACTAAACCTATATAGTAAGCAGCAGAATGAAGACTACACTAGGCAAGCATTAGTCAAGCATACAATTCAGTGAAAGCACGAAGACTAACTTCAACTAGGTAGATAGGATCAGAATGGAAGATAGTACGAAGCGAAACAGATATGAGTCTTCACACAACAAAGTCAAATGAATCAAGCAGGCAAGCAATGACTTCACGAAGACAAACTAAAAAGTAAGGAGTGTAGGGGATAGAACCAGTTGCTTGGTGAAGACAAGGATTTGGTAGACCAGTTCCAGTTTTTGTGACAACTGTACATATGGTTAGGGAGGCTGAGATTGAACTCAGAAGACCGTGTCTTCCCCTTATTCCCCTTGAGCTAAGGACACCCAGTCCTCACCCATCACTCTGGCAAGTCTTCAAGGTAGACTTCCAAACCTTCATAGACTTCGTTCACTGGCAATCCACAATGACTCTTGGATTCTCAGAACGCGACGCCTAACCGGCTGGAGGATTCATAATCCTCAAGTGTAACAAGTCTTCAGATCACGCGGACAAAAATACTTCAGTGATGCCTAACACTCTTTGGCTCTGGGTGTTTTGGGCTTAGTCCTCGCAAGGATCTCTCTCTCAAATGCTTCGGAGGTGGGTTGCTCTCAAACGACAAAAGCCGTGCACTAACTGTAAGTGCATCTAGTGCCCCTTAGTGATTTTGGTGTATTGAAGACTTATAGATTAAGGGACTAATGTGTTTATGAGTGTACACAGGTCTATAAGTCTATGAGGAGTTTGATATTTACAAAGAAAGTCGACCCCTAAAAATGAATATCTTCGACTGAAGATTTTGGTATTCCTGAAGACTTTCATGAAGACTTTGAAAGTGAAGAAATTGGTGTGTCCGTGAAGACTTGATATTCATGCGAGGAATATGAAGCTTGAAGACTTTCATTTTCATAGTTTTGTTTTTCTCTTTCTTGAGTCATAGGAAACACCGTACTGTTAAAGGGGGTCGAGGAAATACTAAGGAAAAATTCCAAGTGTGCTCAACTCAAAAACCTACACCTACCAATCCCTTCGAGTGAACCCATTGGAAGTCTCATACAGTTCAGTCAATTTCTTCAGTGACAGAGACGAAGTTCTTCTGGTCTCTGAGGAATTTGTTCTGACTGAGGAGTTAGAAATTCGCTAGTGCGGATTGCCTACACAGTGAGGAACATGATAGCCCTGAGGAATTTGAGAGTCAAATTTCCGACCATTGTTGTGCTTCGCGTCAGCTGTCCCAAAATATCTTATCCACATAACGGTCATATCATTGAAGGGCATTTATGTCTTATCATGCCGGGCTACTCCCTAGGCTATAAATAGCCACCCCCTACAACCACTAGCTGGTTGGCTGCTCCGAGAGAAACTGACACTTGTCATTTGAGAGCAACCCATCCTCTGAGGACTTTGAGCGAAAATCATCGAGTGAGGAAAATCCAAACCCAAACACCCACAAACCCAAAGTGATTGAGAATCACTGAAGAGATTGATCCTCCATGGATCTGATGCTTGTTACCTTTGAAGATTGTGCTTCTTCCAGACGGTTAGGCGTCATGGTCTAGAGCATCCAAGAGGAATTGTGGATCGCCGAGTGACCGAAGTCTGTGAAGGTTTGGAAGTCGCCTGAAGACTTACCACGAGTGATTGGACGAGGTCTGTGTGACCTTAGTTCAAATAGAATACGGTGAGGACTTGGTGTCCTGAGCTGCGTGCTCAGCGACTGGGTGTCCGGGACTGTGTGTCCTTGAGTTTAAATACTCAGCCGCTCCAACCAGACGTACAACTGAGACAGCAGTTGGAACTGGTCTACCAAATCATTGTCTTCACCAACCCTACTGGTTCTATTTCCTCAACTCTTTCATTTCCTCATTACTGTGTTGAGTAGTTGTTCATATCTGTGTTTGAAGACTCTGACTGAAGAGTTTCTCAATTTCCTCAGTTCAATTTCTTCAGTCTGTTTGTCTTCATCTTGTGCTATCCTGTGTTTACGCTTTCTGTACTCTGTGATTGTCTTCATTTCATCATGATGACTATGTGTGTATTCTGCTATGCTTACTTCTGAGTACTTATTCCGCTGCAAGTAGTTCTTCGCTAAGGAATTTCCTCATCGGCAAATTCCTCAGTGAAGAATTCATAAAAATCGCCTATTCACCCCCCCCTCTAGTCGATATAACGCACTTTCAGTTGGTATCAGAGCAAGGTACTCCCTTGTTCTGTGTGATTTTAGTTTAACCGCCTGGAGTTTTAGTTATGTCGACCACAGGTATGATCAAGGTCTCTGCTGGGTGTCCTACCTTTGATGGCACGGACTACCCCTACTGGAAGAATAAGATGCGAATGCATCTTGAAGCAATTGACAATGATCTCTGGTACGTTGTGGAAAATGGTGTTCCCTCAGTCACACCTTCCCTGAATGCTGCTGATGTGAAGAGATTCAAGCAACTCGATTCTCAAGCGAAGAATATCATATGTGGCCATCTGAGTAAAGGGCAGTATGGTAGAGTGAGTGCTTTGGAAACTGCTAAGCTTATCTGGGATAGGCTCTCCAAAGTAAACGAAGGAGTCTCAACTCAACGTGACTATCGTGTTGACGTTCTTCGCAATCTCTTCAGCCGCTTCAAAAGACTCGACAATGAAAATGTTCAGCAAACCTTCAATTGCGTCACTGATATCTCAAATGAGCTTCAAGTGCTCGGTGCCACAGACATCACCGATCATGAGGTGGTGAAGAAATTGCTGAGATCACTCGATTCGTCATTTGACACTCTGGCACTGATGATTCAAGAGCGTGTTGATTACAAGTCACTAGATCCCGCTGATATCCTCGAGAGGCGAAATACTCATGAGTTCCAACTTGCTGAAAAGAGAGATCTCTATGGTTCAAGCTATGGAAAACCACGTGCCTTGAAGGCCAAGGCAGTGTCTGAATCTGAGTGTGAAGATTCTGGTAGTAGCCTTGGTGACCCTGAAGAATTGAGCTAGGAGCTAGCGCTGCTCCTGAAGAAGTTCCAGAATGTAAGTGCATCTAGTGCCCCTTAGTGATTTTGGTGTATTGAAGACTTATAGGTTAAGGGACTAATGCGTTTGTGAGTGTACACAGGTCTATAAGTCTATGAGGAGTTTGATATTTACAGAGAAAGTTGACCCCTAAAAATGAAGTTCTTCAACTGAAGACTTTGATATTCTGAAGACTTTCTGAAGACTTTGAAAGTGAAGAAATTGGTGTGACCTTGAAGACTTGGTATTCATTTCTGGAACATGAAGCGTGAAGACTTTTGTTTTCGTAGTTTCATTTTCTCTTTCTTGAGTCATAGGAAACAACGTACTGTTAAATGGGGTCGAGGAAATACTAAGGAAAAATTTCCATGTGATGCTCAACTCAAAATCCTACACCTACCAATCCCTTTGAGTGAAGCCTTTGGAAATCTCATACAGTTCAGCCACTTTCTTCAGTGACAGAGACGAAGTTCTTCTGGTCGCTGATGAATTTGTTCTAACTGAGGAGTTAGGAATTCGTCAGTGCGCATTACCTACATAGTGAGGAACATGATAGCCCTGAGGAATTTGAGAGTCAAATTTCCGACCGTTGCTGTGCTGCGCGCGAGCTGTCCCAAAATATCTTATCCACCTAACGGTCATATCATTGAGGGGCATTTATGTCTTATCATGTCAGGCTACTCCCTAGGCTATAAATAGCCGCCCCCTACAACCACTAGTTGGTTGGTTGCTCCGAGAGAACTTGACACTTGTCATTTGAGAGCAACCCATCCTCCGAGGACTTTGAGCGAAAATCATCGCGTGAGGAAAATCATCAAGTGAGGAAAATACCAAACCCAAACACCTACAAACCCCAAAGTGATTGAGCATCACTGAAGAAATTGATCCTGCGTGGATCCGACGCTTGTTACCTTTGAAGACTGTGCTTCTTCCAGACGGTTAGGCGTCAAGGTCTAGAGCATCCAAGAGGAATTGTGGATCGCCGAGTGACCAAGTCTGTGAAGGTTTGGAAGTCGCCTGAAGACTTACCACGAGTGATTGGACGGGATCTGTGTGATCTTAGTTCAAGGAGAATACGGTGAGGACTGGGTGTCCTGAGCTGCGTGCTCAGACACTGGGTGTCCGGGACTGCGTGTCCTCGATTTTAAATACTCAGCCGCTCCAACCAGACGTACAACTGAGACAGCAATTGGAACTGGTCTACCAAATCATTGTCTTCACCAACCTACTGGTTCTATTTCCTCAACCCTTTCATTTCCTCATTGCTGTGTTGAGTGTTTGTTCATATCTGTGTTTGAAGACTTTGACTGAAGACTTCCTCAATTTCCTCAGTTCAATTTCTTCAGTCTGTTTGTCTTCATCTTGTGTTATCCTGTGATTACGCTTTCTGTACTCTGTGCTAGTCTTCATTTCATCATGATGACCATGCTTGTATTCTGTTATGCTTACTTCTGAGTACTTATTCCGCTGCTAATAGTTCTTCGCTAAGGAATTTCCTCATCGGCAAATTCCTCAGTGAAGAATTCATAAAAATCGCCTATTCACGCCCCCTCTAGTCGACATAACGCACTTTCAATTGGTATTAGAGCAAGGTACTCCCTTGTTCTGTGTGATTTTGGTTTAACCGCCTGGAGTTTTAGTTATGTCGACCGCAGGTATGATCAAGGTCTCGGCTGGGTGTCCTACCTTTGATGGGACGGACTACCCCTACTGGAAAAACAAGATGCGAATGCATCTCGAGGCAATTGACAACGATCTCTGGTATGTTGTGGAAAATGGTGTTCCCTCAGTTTCACCCTCACTGAACGCTACCGATGTGAAGAGATTCAAGCAACTCGATTCTCAAGCGAAGAATATCATATGTGGCCATCTGAGTAAAGGACAGTATGGAAGAGTGAGTGCTTTGGAAACTGCTAAGCTTATCTGGGATAGGCTGTCCAAAGTGAATGAAGGAGTCTCAACTCAGTGTGACTCTCGAGTTGATGTTCTTCGGAATCTCTTCAACCACTTCAAAAGACTCGACAATGAAAATGTCCAACAAACCTTTGATCGCCTCACTGACATCTCAAATGAGCTTCAAGCCCTTGGTGCCACTGACATCACTGACCATGAGGTGGTGAAGAAACTGTTGAGATCGCTTGATTCCTCATTTGATACTCTGGGTCTGATGATACAAGAACGGGCTGACTACAAGTCTCTTGATCCTGCCAATATCCTCGAAAGGCTAAATACTCACGAGTTCCAGCTTGCTGAAAAGAGAGATCTCTATGGTTCGAGCTATGGCAAACCACGTGCCCTGAAGGCCAAGGTTGTGTCTGAGTCTGAATGTGAGGACTCTGGTAGTAGACTTGGTGATCCTGAAGAATTGAGTCAGGACCTAGCACTGCTCGTGAAGAAATTCCAGAAGTTCTCAAGATGTGGTCGCTTTGGAAAATCCTCAAGAAGCAGTGATTCCTCATCAAGTGACTATAAGAGAAGACTGTGCCACAAATGCAAGAAACCTGGTCATTATATTCAAGATTGTCCTCAGTGGGAAAAGGAATTGAAGAAGAAGAAATACAAGGATTACAGTTCTGATGATGCGAAAAGAAGAAGAAATCATCAAAATCTTCGTCATCAAAATCCTCGAAGTCTTCATCTCACAAGAAGAGCAGCTCTAAGAAGGCTCGGACATTCATTGGCAAGGAAATGGACTCTGAAGCTGAATCTGAGGAAAATGAGGAAGAGGAGGCATCTGAAGAATCCGAATCTGGTGTGGCGAGTCTGGCCTTTGCTACTGCTTTCGTTAGCAAGTCCATCTTCAACACTGAAGAAACTGACTCCACCGACAAGCCTGATGAAGATAATGATGACTACGCTCCCACCTATTGCTTCATGGCAAAAGGTGCAAAGGTACTCAAGTACACCTCCTCTGAATCTAGTGAAAATGAATCTGATGAGAATCTAAAGCCCAGCTACTCTAAACTTGCTAAGATTGCTGTAAAACAACAAAGGGCTTTTGAAAAGGTTCAAAACATGCTAGACAAAAGTGATGATATGTTGGGTGAAGAAATGGATCGCACTAAAGCCCTGACTGAAAATCTTCAGAGACTTCAGTCTAGGTTTGATAACCTTCAAAGTCATCATAACACTCTCTTATCTGATCATGAGAAACTTTCTTATGAATTTCTTCAAAGAAAGCAAGATCTTGAGAAGTTAAGAGTGAGTTATGAAGATCTTCAGAAGGAGCGCGATTTATTACTTGCTCAACAAATCAGCACTTCTAAGGAAGAATTTGTTCCTCCATGCTTAAAATGCATTGAACGTGAATCTGCTAATTCTTCACCTGAATGTTCAAATGCTTCAACTGTTACAAATTCTTCACCTGCCTCTGCTATCACTAATTCCTCATCTAAGGACATTCCTAGTATCCTTAACGATGCAGGGCTGAAGGAACTGTACACGACAGGGATGTACAAAAGCCTCAAAGGGCATCAGATTCTCTGTGATGTGCTCAAAAAGCAGATCCTCAACAGAAACCCTAGGAAAGAGGCTATTGCCTTTGAGAGGAAACTTAATGCTGATGGAACATATTGGAAGCCTGAGCAGTATCCCAAAACCTCATGGGTTGCTGCAAAGGGACCTCCAGTTGATCCATCCATGTTATCTGGCTTTACATGTGAATCTCCTCATTCTTCTGATGAGTCATTTGACTCCAACTATAAACTGTTCAAAAATCAGAATGGTGAAGTATTTGCTAGATATGTTGGGACTAACTGCAGGAATGGTTCCCCTATGAAGAAAATCTGGGTTCCCAAAAGTTATGTTGAAAGTCTTCAGGTGAATGTCCTCATGACACCACCTGTGAAGAATAGGAACCCCAGAGCAAACTCTTCATATGGACCAAATTCTTCATATGTATCCAAGTCCTCATACGGACAAAATTCCTCACGTAGATCAAATTCCTCAACTGGATCAAAGTCCTCATATGATCATCATCGTGCTAACAACTCTGTTTCGCAGGGTAGAGCTAAGGGCTATGAATATGCACATTATTCTTCAAATCATTATGCTCATAAGTCCTCAAAGAATTTCTCTGCTTATTCATATGCTTACCCTAACCCCTCTTATGTGAAACGAAATGGTTTGGCTTCTATGCCACCATTCTCGTATGGTGCTCGCAGAGTGATGAACTCTTTGCCACCCCTTCAGATGTGGGTGGTTAAGAAAAAGAACTAATCTCTTCTGCAGGGTCAGGTCTCAAGACGTGCCTTAACGTCTGAAGAATTTGCTGGGGACCTGACAAAATTGCCTGAAAGGACGCATGCTAACCATGATGAAATGAACTTTCATTTCACACGTCCTCATACTGCTATATCTGTTTACCGCTTGATGAAATTCATCTGATGAACTTAATATCATATTCTTCACTGATGAAGCATATGAGATTGTAAGTTACACTAATTCATCTGCAGGATGACCAACCCAAAACCACTGAATGGGTCCTCGATAGTGGATGTACAAATCACATGACTGGTGACGAGAATCTTTTGATGGATGCTCCTTTATCACCGTCACATATGAAGCATATCATCTTTGCTGACAAAGGCAAAAGTCAGGTATTGGGTCTTGGTAAGGTTGCGATCTCTAAGGATAAACACATGGACAAAGTCATGCTTGTTGAGTCCTTAGGATACAACCTCATGTCAGTCTCAATGCTTTGTGATCTTGATATGGTTGTTGTCTTTGGCAAGTATCGCTGTGTTGTGATTATGGAAGCTGACAATTCCAAAGTCTTTGAAGGCTTTAGGAGAGGAGATTCGTATATTGTTGATTTCTCTACAGGACCACAACCAGCCGTGTGTCTACTTGCAAAAGCTTCAGAAGGCTGGCTATGGCATCGACGACTTGGTCACGCAGGCATGAGGAATTTGCACACGCTTGCGAAGAAGAAGCATGTCATTGGCATTGAGAATGTCAAATTCCTCAAGGATCACTTATGCGGAGCCTGTGAAGCTAGAAAAATGACCAAGGCCAAGCATCCAGCGAAGACTATCATGACCACTACTCGTCCATTCGAATTGCTTCACATGGACCTCTTCGGACCTAATCATTACTCAGCATTCTCTAATGCTGCATCTCTATATGGTTTTGTCATTGTTGATGATTACTCTCGATATACATGGGTACACATTGTTATTTACAAACATGAAGTGCAGGAAATCTTCAAACGATTCTCCTCGAGGGCTTCAACCAACTTTGGTGTGAAGATCAAATACATCAGAAGTGACAATGGAACTGAGTTCAAGAATTCCGGTCTTGATGACTATCTTGATGAACTTGGTATTACTCATGAGTTATCTGCTCCTTATACTCCTCAGCAAAATGGCGTCGTGGAGCGCAAGAACAGAACTCTTGTTGAGATGGCTCGCACTATGCTTGATGAATACAAAACGCCTCATCGTTTTTGGATTGATGCAATTGATACTGCGTGCCACATCATCAACAGAGTATATCTTCACAAATTCTTCAAGAAGACGGCCTATGAACTCCTCACTGACAAGAAACCCAATGTGAGTTATTTCAAAGTCTTCGGTGCAAAATGTTGGATTAGAGATCCTCACGACAATTCTAAATTTGCACCGAAAGCACATGAAGGTTTTATGCTTGGTTACGGAAAGGACTCGCACACCTACAAAGTCTTCAACATCGCTCATCACAAGATTGTTGAAACTGTAGATGTGCGGTTCGATGAAACTAATGGCTCGCAAAGAGAGCACCTAACTTCTGTGATAGATGAACCAGCACCTGAGGATTCTATCAAATTCAAGGCAACTGAGGATGTCATTCCTACTGAAGAATCTGCTGAAGAATTCATTCCAGTATGCGAAGAACGTCGAGCTGACGCACCTGAAGATAATGCTGAAGACAATGGTGCTGAGGAAAATGATCAAGTACCTCGACGACAACCAGCTCATCCTCGCGTTGCAAAAGAAGTACAAGTTGACAAGATCATCGATGACATTGAAGCACCAGGTCCTCTCACACGCTCAAAAGCTTCACATTTATCTAACTTTTGTGGGCACTATGCTTTTGTCTCTATCACAGAGACCACTAAGGTAGATGAAACATTTTTGGAGCCGGAGTGGATTCAGGCTATGCAAGAAGAATTACATCAGTTCGAGCTCAACAATGTCTGGGAACTGGTCAAACGTCCAGATCCTCACAAGCATAATATCATTGGCACAAAGTGGATCTACCGCAATAAGCAAGATGAAAATGGCCTTGTGGTAAGGAATAAGGCACGACTGGTAGCTCAAGGCTACACACAGGTTGAAGGAATTGATTTCGATGAAACTTTTGCACCTGTTGCTAGACTTGAGGCTATTCGCATATTACTTGCTTATGCTAATCATGATGATATCATCTTATATCAAATGGATGTGAAAAGTGCATTCCTCAATGGTAAGCTTGAGGAAGAAGTATATGTTGCTCAACCCCCAGGTTTTGAAGATCCAAAGAATCCTGACAAAGTCTTCAAACTTAATAAGGCCCTCTATGGCCTCAAGCAAGCCCCTCGGGCGTTGTATGATACATTGAAGGAATTCTTCGTGAAGAATGGCTTCACACCCGGTTCACTCGACCCTACTCTCTTTACTAAATCTTATGATGGTGAACTGTTTGTGTGCCAAATATATGTTGATGATATTATCTTTGGCTGTACTGACCAATGTTATAGTGATGAATTTGCCTATATGATGAGTGAAGAATATCAAATGTCTATGATGGGAGAGTTGAAATTTTTCTTAGGTCTTCAAATTCGTCAACAACGCAATGGCATATTCATATCTCAGGAGAAATACCTCAAAGATGTACTGAGGAAATTCGGCATGCAAGATTGCAAAGGCGTCAAAATTCCTATGCCCACAAAAGGCCATCTATGCACTGATGAAAATGGTATTGACTTCGATCACAAGGTATACTGCTCCATGATTGGTTCTTTATTGTACTTATGTGTATGCTTAGTGTTTGCATGTGTGCCCGATTTCAAGCTGCACCGAAGGAATCACACCATAAGGCTGTGAAGCATATTCTTCGATATCTAGCTCACACACCAACACTAGGATTATGGTACCCCAAGGACTCTGTTTTTGATCTCATTGGATATTCTGACTCTGACTATGCTGGTGATCATGTTGACCGCAAGTCAACTTCTGGCACTTGTCATTTCCTCGGACGATCTTTGGTCTGTTGGTCCTCGAAGAAACAGAACTGTGTATCACTGTCTACTGCGGAAGCTGAATACATTGCTGCTGGCTCTTGCTGTGCTCAACTGCTTTGGATGAAGCAAACACTCAAGGACTATGGCGTCAACGTGAAGAATGTGCCTCTCCTCTGCGATAATGAGAGTGCCATCAAGATTGCTCACAACCCAGTTCAACACTCGAAGACAAAGCACATTCAGATTCGTCATCATTTTCTTCGTGATCATGTGTTGAAGGGCGACATCTCCATCGAGCACGTGAAGACTAAAGAACAGTTAGCTGATATCTTCACTAAGCCCTTGGATGAGAAGAGATTTAGCAAGTTGCGGTGTGAGCTAAATATCTTAGAATCTTCGAATGTTCTTTGAAAAGGACACACATCCTAACACTTATGCAAAATTGATGACTTAGATGTGCAACACATGAAGAAACGTCAATGAAGAACAACACTCTAAGTGTGAAGAAATTAATGAAGAATTTGATTCTCAGAACCCTACGACAAATTGTACGCGGTGTCTGAAATCATCATTCTTATACGGTGGGTCACGCCACCACAAAAAGTTGAAAATCTTCAATTTGAGTTTTTCCTCAGTTTTGAAATTCTTCAATTTTTCAAATTCTTCAACTTTACAAAATCTTCACTGTTCCCTTCGTTTTTCTTCATTGGCTATATATATGAGTTTATGTCCTCTACAGCATTCACTTATAGCTATTTCTTCAAGTTGCTTTTTCTGCTAAGTGAATGTGATCAGACCCTTCCCCTCTATGCTATACTCAACCCAATCTATTCACAAATTCTTCATGTGCGTTCTATTTGAAACTCGTTCAAAGTCTTCACTGTGTCCTTGGCAGCTGAAGAAATTGCAAATGAAACTTTAAAACAAATCTTATCCAAATTTTCGGTTTTGTCGCTCGAACTATTCCGCATCCCATGATGCATTATTCTATTCACCCACGATCGTACACGATCTCCACTACACAGTACGTGGGTGACACATGTCGCGTGAAGGAGAAAGGGCAGGGGCACGTTCGTCCTAAATCTTCGGGCGAACAGTTTTTCACCGTGTCTATAAATACCCCTCTCCCCTTCCTCACTTCATTTACTCCGCTCAACCATCTCTCTCCCGCTCGAGCTCCTCAAACCCTAGCACCACCGCTACTCCATCGTCATCGGTGAGGAAGAGCTTCGCTGCCTCGACCTCGTCGCCGTCGTACTCACGTCGACCGCGGAAATCTTCACTCCGCCGCCGCCGTAGCTGTCTTCCTCCGCCGAGTTAGGGCAAGGAAGATCTAACCTGACGAACTTCCCGTCTGTTCTTCTCAGTTCGTCGTGTTCTTCATTTCGGGTAATTAAAAGTCACTTTTATTACTCGCTTTGATTCTCAAGCTTTCCTGAAAATCTTCAAAGGTGTTTATTCTTCAAATCTTCACACATACGAACACCACACACTTCATATGATCTTGAAATGTTTCTCTAAGCAACCATTTTCTTCAAGATTCCCTAATTGTGTGGATCTTCGATCTGTACAACTCTGGAACCTAAGACAAGAACGCTTAGTGAAATTCCTCAAGGTTAATCTGGTCAAATTCCTCAAAACTTGTTCTTTTCAAAGACCTTCTCAGAACGCATATGACCTCTCCAAATTCCTCGCACCTGTACTCTGTTCATAGGTACTCATGTCTGCTGCTGAATCACTAGGTTCTCATCAACTTAACTCATTTGCAGCATTCCTCGAAGAAAAACTGCATACTTCTTCAGAGAACTCATTTGTTCAAATTCCTCAACTAAAGAATATGGCAGACGGTAAGAAGCCGCAGAAAGGAGGAAAGAAACCTGAGGTTATGACTGCATTTGAAATCCCTGAGGAAATTTATGCTAACTATTGCACACCTGATGAAGCAAAATATGGCAAAGAAAACAAAAATCAGCGCAAGGTGCGCATTCAGAAGATTGAACGGAGATGGGCAAGGGAATGGAGGGAATACAGATATGTGAATCCAAAGTACATGAAGAAATTCGCCCTCAATCCTCCATGCCCAAGAGCTCCATTGGCACCTGGCCAAGTAGCTGACCCCACAAGCATCAAACGTGGTGAAGACTTTCCTGAAGAATGGGCTAAATGCCAAGCTAAATTGGCAAGACAAGCCAAGGAGGCAGTGAAGAAATTCAATGAGGATTCTGCCACTGCTACTGCTACTGAGGCCTCGGTCAAACCGAGGAAATCCATGCCAAAGAAGCCTGCTCGTAAGCCAAGTGCTTCACCATCAGCGCCCTCACGGCCAAGTTCCTCAGCAGCGCCCTCAAGGCAAATTCCTCACACTGCTATAGCTCCACCAAAGTCCTCAACAGCGCCTTCAAAGTCCTCAGCTCCTGTGCATCTGGATACATGTCAAAGGACTGCTGGTTTCTCGATTGCCTCTGGTGTCTCAGCAAGTTCCTCAGTTGCACCAATTTCATCATCTGGCCCGACTCTGCTGAAGACCAAAGCAACAGCTGGACGAGGTCCTCGGCCAAGTCCAAAGAAGAAATAGGTCGCATTCCATGTGCCATCTGATGATGAAGCTTCTGATGATGAACTCACAGAAATCATCAGAGACAGACAGGTAAAGGCCGCTAGAGCCAAAGGCACATCTATGCCACTGCTGTTGGATCCGAGGAAAATCCTCGATTATTTGATCTCTGGCACAAGGATCCAAACACCCCCATGCCTGATTTTCATCTGACCGCCGGTCAAAGTCACATGTTGACCCATTTCATCACTGAAGAGAAATGGAAGTTTGAAAAGGCAAGAGAGATCAAGAAAGCTCAATACAGAAAGGAGAAGTTCCTGAAGAAAAACGTTGTCAGAATGACACCTGAGGAACTTCTCAAAGTCCAGACTGAAATTCAAGACCTCAACAAAAACTTCGATGCATATTATGCTGATTGGCAAGGAGCCAAAGTCAGATTCGTCAACCTGACGAAGAAATTCACCAATGTTGCTGCTCCAACGCAACATGAAATTCCTCTGGCTGAAGCCTCAGCTCAGCCGACTGAAGAACATGCCAGCACCGCTGATGAAGTTCAGGCTGCTGATGAAAATACCAGTTCCAGGGCTGATGATCCCATTCCAGCCGCTGAAGAAATTGCCAGGGCATCCACTAGTGGTGCGCTTGAAGAAACTGAACAAGTCAGGGCAACTGCATCAGTTGCACCTGAAGAAATTCAACCAGATTCCTCAGCTCCATCTGCACCTACACCAACTCCAATTCTTCCATGTGCATTTGATGTGAAGAAGACCAAGGCTGCAGAGCGAGCTGCAGTGAAGAAAAGGAAGGCATCAGCTGTGTCAAATTCTTCGTCTGCGAAGAAAATGAAGCCAATGACCAGCTCACTTGAAAATCCAATTGATGTTGTTCCGATTTCCTCCATGCCATCAAAGGACCTTGTTCCTTTTGGAGAAGACTATGAGATCCCAATCGGATCAGATGAAGAACATCATTCTGCTGCTTCGTCAGAGCAGATTGATGAAAGAAATTGAAGTGGACGCAATCCCTTCAACGCCAGTCATTTCCCCACCTATGCCTCAGTTCACAGCTGAAGAGGCTGGTGTTGAGGAAATTGAAGATGAAGATGTGGATATAGGATGCACCACACCTGTGATGAATGATGACTTTTGGGAAAGTCAGCATCCCAATACTCCTCTCTTCACCCCGATACAACAGATTCCTCAGTCCCCTGCACCAACAGTTCAAATGGGCTCTGAAGAAACTCAACCCACTCTCTCTGTGCATGAAGAAATTCCAGCCACTAGTGCTGATGAACCTGCTGCTGCTGATCCTCAGACTACACTTATTGAGGAACAAGAAATTCCTCAGCCTGAAGAACCTGAGCTCGCGATTCCTGAGGTGGTGATGCAACTCACTGACATCCCTCTGCCAAAGCAAAAGAATCCGTTCTCAAGCAAACAGAAGTTCAAGGTTGAAGATTTCTTTGCCGAGCATGTATTCTTCACTGATTATAATCCATATGATTCTGCTCGCATAAGGAAGAGGCGTTTCTGGACTGCCAGCCAAGCCAATTTCTATTCCTCAGTGCTCTTCAACAAAGACAAAGTCTTCGATCATGCACATATTCCTCATGTGGACATGGAGTCTCTGCACGGCTTTGAGCCAGTCCTCAGTGTTCTTCACGATGCAGGACTTCTAAATTTCTGCATTGATATATGTGACTAGAATGAAGAACTCATTCTTCAATTCTATGCAACTCTGCACATCACCGGGGACGCTGAAGACGTGAACTCCTGGGTATTAGACTGGATGTCTGAAAATACTCACTACAAGGCACCTGCAACTGAATTGCTTCGTGCTCTACCACTCAGTCCTCCACTTGATGATGCTCGTTGTATCTACAACGAACCAGAACTTTCAAATCACTATATGCAAGTGCTGATGAAGCCATTGAAGCCAAGGCAGGCCCCACGAACCAAGTTCCTCGTCAAGGAATTACTCTATGTGCCTCGGACTGTCTATCGAATTCTGACAAAGACAATGAGTCCCATCAAAGGCCACGACTCAAATGATGAAGAAGTCGCTGGCATCATGAAGACTATGCTTTTCAACATCATTCATGGCGTTCCCATAAACTTTCATGATTTCTTCATGAGGACTCTGGCCAATATTGCTATGTCACCATTCGAGCTGAAGCCCTATGCTCCTTGGATTATGAGATTCATCAGGGCAAGATCTTCACTGAATTACAAAGCTGACACTCTAAACCACGGTAGCTACTTGCCTCCCATTGAAGTCCTCAAACGGACAGTTTCATCAGCTGATGACAAAGGCAAGGCCGCTACTGTGATCGATGAAGGCATTCGTCCTTTGGATGGTCAATTTCGCAAGGCTGCATCTTACTCTACCAATGACGATTCTGCCACACATGACTCTGCCGCCAATACCTCAGCCAAGCAAAATCCTCAAGCCACAGCACCCAGGGTGATGACTGACCATGAGTTACTCCTCAGTCTTCATCAGAAGGTTGATCGCAATCATAAATGGGTCAAGCGTCAGTTTGGTTCAATTCTTCACAACATGACCTCAACGCACAATGCAGTGAAGAAAAACCAATACTACCTCCATGAAACCTTCAACCGTACCTGGGCTGTTCTCTCTCATGTCTACAGCGCTGCTGATCTGAAGAATATGGGTCTCAAGGAAAAATTTGACTAGTCTGCACCTCCACCGAAGAAATTCAAGAAGGTCAAAGTTCCTTCCTTGGTGGCCAGCTCTTATTCTTCATCACGTGACACTGATGAGTAGGAAGATTTGGACGACACTGCGGCAGGCCCTGCTACAACAAACAACCCCGACAACGCTGGCGCTCCTCCATCGACTTGAAATTCTTCAGGGGCGTTAGTCCTCAGTTTCAATCCTTTTGGTCATTTGATGACAAAGGGGGAGAAATCTGAGTTAATCTTCAAGCGGGTCTATATTAAGGGCATTTTTTAAGTTACAACTCTCGTTCTTCTGAAACTTTTATTTCGATCGAGTTGTAATCTTAAACCCGATGGTGCGCTGATACTTTTGTTGCATTATGCTTTGCATGCTTATTCCTCGTTAATGACATTGCACGCATGCTGAATCTCCTTAGGCACCATATTTCATCATGCATTTCAAATTCTTCATATTATATATCAAATGCGTGTATGAATTACAAGATATAGGGGGAGATCTCCATGATTCAACTCTTCAAATGTGCAATGCCTCAAAAGCAAATTCCTCACTATGCACATCTTCAGGGGAAGTTCTTCTATATCTTGCAATCAAATTCCTCAAAATCAGTATATACACTTCATATATTTATCCCCGTTGAAAACTTAACCTATGTTGTCATCAATCACCAAAAAGGGGGAGATTGTAAGTGCATCTAGTGCCCCTTAGTGATTTTGGTGTATTGAAGACTTATAGGTTAAGGGACTAATGCGTTTGTGAGTGTACACAGGTCTATAAGTCTATGAGGAGTTTGATATTTACATAGAAAGTCGACCCCTAAAAATGAAGTTCTTCAACTGAAGACTTTGATATTCTGAAGACTTTCTGAAGACTTTGAAAGTGAAGAAATTGGTGTGACCTTGAAGACTTGGTATTCATTTCTGGAACATGAAGCGTGAAGACTTTTGTTTTCGTAGTTTCATTTTCTCTTTCTTGAGTCATAGGAAACACCGTACTATTAAAGGGGGTCAAGGTAATACTAAGGAAAGTGATTTCCATGTGATGCTCATCTCAAAATCCTACACCTACCAAATCCTTTCCAGTGAAGCCATTGGAAATCTCATGTCAGTTCAGTCAATTTCTTCAGTGACAGAGACGAAGATCTTCTGATCACTAAGGAATTTGTTCTGACTGAGGAGTTAGGAATTCGCCGGTGTGAATTTCCTACAAAGTGAGGAACATGATAGCCCTAAGGAATTTGAACCTCATATTTCTGACCGTTGTTGTGCTATCCGCCAGTTGTCCAAAATATCTACCCACCTAATGGTCATATCATTGAAGGGCGTTTTAGGGGGGTAGATATTTTGGACAGCTGGTGTATAGCACAACAACGGTCGGAAATATGAGTTTCAAATTTCTCAGGGCTATCATGTTCCTCACTTTGTAGGCAATTTGCACTGGGAATTCCTAACTCCTCAGTCAGAACAAATTCCTTAGTGACCAGATGATCTTCCTCTCTGTCACTGAAGAAATTGACTGAACTGACATGAGATTTCCAATGGCTTCACTCCAAAGGATTGGGTAGGTGTAGGATTTTGAGATGAGCATCACTTGGAAATCACTTTCGTTAGTATTACCTCGACCCCCTTAACAGTACGGTGTTTCCTATGACTCAAGAAAGAGAAAATGTAACTACGAAAACAAAAGTCTTCACGCTTCATAATCCTCGCATGAATATTCAAGTCTTCTAGGTCACACCAATTTCTTCACTTTCAAAATCTTACACCGTACTGTTAAATGGGGTCGAGGAAATACTAAGGAAAAATTTCCATGTGATGCTCAACTCAAAATCCTACACCTACCAATCCCTTTGAGCGAAGCCTTTGGAAATCTCATATAGTTCAGCCACTTTCTTCAGTGATAGAGACGAAGTTCTTCTGGTCGCTGATGAATTTGTTCTGACTGAGGAGTTAGGATTTCGTCAGTGCGAATTACCTACACAGTGAGGAACATGATAGCCCTGAGGAATTTGAGAGTCAAATTTCCGACCGTTGTTGTGCTGCGCGCGAGCTGTCCCAAAATATCTTATCCACCTAACGGTCATATCATTGAGGGGCATTTATGTCTTATCATGTCGGGCTGCTCCCTAGGCTATAAATAGCCGCCCCCTACAACCACTAGTTGGTTGGCTGCTCCGAGAGAACTTGACACTTGTCATTTGAGAGCAACCCATCCTCCGAGGACTTTGAGCGAAAATCATCAAGTGAGGAAAATCCCAAACCCAAACACCTACAAACCCCAAAGTGATTGAGCATCACTGAAGAAATTGATCCTGCGTGGATCCGACGCTTGTTACCTTTGAAGACTGTGCTTCTTCCAGACGGTTAGGCGTCAAGGTCTAGAGCATCCAAGAGGAATTGTGGATCGCCGAGTGACCAAGTCTGTGAAGGTTTGGAAGTTGCCTGAAGACTTACCACGAGTGATTGGACGGGATCTGTGTGATCTTAGTTCAAGGAGAATACGGTGAGGACTGGGTGTCCTGAGCTGCGTGCTCAGAGACTGGGTGTCCGGGACTGCGTGTCCTCAAGTTTAAATACTCAGCCGCTCCAACCAGACATACAACTGAGACAGCAGTTGGAACCGTTCTACCAAATCATTGTCTTCACCAACCTACTGGTTCTATTTCCTCAACCCTTTCATTTCCTCATTGTTGTGTTGAGTGTTTGTTCATATCTGTGTTTGAAGACTTTGACTGAAGACTTTCTCAATTTCCTTAGTTCAATTTCTTCAGTTTGCTTGTCTTCATCTTGTGTTATCCTGTGATTACTGTCGGTGTCAAAACTGGCGGATCTCGGGTAGGGGGTCCCGAACTGTGCGTCTAGGCGGATGGTAACAGGAGACGAGGGACACGATGTTTTACCCAGGTTCGGGCCCTCTTGATGGAGGTAAAACCCTACGTCCTGCTTGATTGATATTGATATTATGGATGTTTACAAGAGTGGATCTACCACGAGATCAAGGAGGCTAAACCCTAGAAGCTAGCCTATGGTATGATTGTAATGGTTGTTGTTGTTGTTGTTGTGTCCTACGGTCTAGAGCCATCCGGTTTATATAGACACCAGAGAGGGCTAGGGTTACATAGAGTCGGTTACAATGGTAGGAGATCTACATATCCGTATTGCCAAGCTTGCCTTCCACGCCAAGGAAAGTCCCATCCGAACACGGGACGAAGTCTTCAATCTTGTATCTTCATAGTCTTGGAGTACGGTCGATGATGATAGTCCGGCCGATGACAGTTCGGCTGATGATGGTAGTCTGGCTATCCGGACACCCCCTAATCCAGGACTCCCTCAGTAGCCCCTGAACCAGGCGTCAATGACGATAAGTCCGGCACGTATATTGCTTGGCATTGCAAGGCGGGTTCCTCCTCCGAATGGTAGAAGATTGTGAACATCAGGATAGTGTCCGGCTCTGCAAAATAAATTCCACATTCCACCGTAGAGAGAATAATATATACACAAGCTCAATCTGCTGACGTTTTTTGCGGCATGACGTCACGCCACTACCAAGCCATTACTTGAATCGTTTTTTACTCTACCGCCTCAGCGCATTTTAGCGAAGCGGTTTCCTTGGCACGTCTTGTCGAAGCAGAGATCGTGTTCCCCCTTAATCCGGGATTCTCATCAATACGGACGTGGGTAACCCAACCGCACCATTGATGGTGACGCTTGGGGGATAAGCGAGTTTTACCAGGCCGGTGGGGGACGCGTAGACTTCGCCCGCCCATATAAGGGATAAGGATTCACCTTTTCACCTATGCCTTCTTCCTCCTTTGCTTATCCGTCTCCGCGCACTCGAGCTCCAGCGCCCAAGCCCGCACATCTCGTCTCAACCCTCCCCAGTTATGTCCGGAGCAGGAGGCAAGTGGATGACCTCCTCTGTTACGGAGGAGCACATCGAAAGATTGCGCAGCGTCGGCTACCTGTCCGGCGACATCGCGTACCGGCTGCCCGACGAGGGGCAGCTCATCCCCACCCCCAGGCCCCATGAGAGGGTCATTTTTCTTCCCCACTTCCTCCGCGGACTGGGTTTTCCACTTCACCCCTTTGTCCGGGGGCTCATGTTCTACTACGGCCTGGATTTCCATGATCTGGCGCCGAACTTCATCCTCAACATCTCGGCGTTTATTGTCGTGTGCGAGGCCTTCCTCTGCATCCAGCCCCACTTCGGCTTGTGGCTCAAGACCTTCAATGTCAAGCCGAAGGTAGTGAAGGGCACTCAAGTGGAGTGCGGAGGTGCCATGTTGGGCAAGATGCCCAACGTCCTTTGGTTCAAAGGGGCCTTCGTGGAATCCGTCAAGGGGTGGCAATCGGGGTGGTTCTATATCACCGAGCCGCGCGACCCTAAGTGGGCGGCGGCCCCCGAGTTTAGATCTGGTATCCCCACGCAGCTCACCTCCTGGAAAGAGAAGGGATTGCTGTGGGGTAGTTCGGAGGAGCTGACGGGACTCCAAGCCTCTATCCAGAAGCTGGTGAAGAAGCTCAGGCTGGTTAACGTGGTCCAGGTCATGCTCGTCCGCCGGATTCTCCCATGCCAAGAGCGGGCATTCAATCTGTGGGAGTTCAATCCGGAACAGCACCAGGCGCTGAGCGGGCTCTTCGACACGACGTATGAAGGCGCCTGGAGGGTGCTGTTTAAGGGCGCTGAAGCCCCCGCATCCGCGACTGAAGATCGCGGATTTCGCTCGCAGCGCCAGGCCGACGAGGTAAGCGATTCTGCCCCTTTACGGGACACTTGCTTTTCATAGTTTGACTCTATGCGGGTTTTAATTTCCCCTTTTCCTTTGACAGGACTGGATGAGGAAGGCGGAGCAGATTATCTGCCTGGCTCCCATGCCAGAAAACCCAGTAGACGCCCGTCTAGCGAGGCTGCTGGTTCCGGCACCGCACGTGGTGCCGGAGAAGAAGGCCAGGAAGGAGGCCACGGGTGCTCAAAAGAGCTCCCGTTTTCAGGTGTCCGACGACTCTGGGGCGGACTCCTCCCCCGAAAACGAGGAGGAGAAAGAGGACTCTCTCCCAGAGGAGGGAGAGAGGAAGAGGAAGGCTTCCCCAACAGGGTAGGCCGAAGGGTCCAAGAGGGGAAGGACTATTCCGCCGGACAGCTCCGCCAACATCAACGTTGGCGAGGAAGAATGGCCTTCAAGGGCCAGGCCTCCGGCGAGATCGTAAGTATCCGAATTCCTGAATGATTTATAATTTCTTTTTCTGCGTCACATAGTGTCATTCTGATGCCGCATGCTGCCTGTAGTCTGGCCAATGATGATCTCCCCGCTTCATCGAGCGGGTCGTTGGCTCCGTCGGATGTAAACTCCATCCCGACCGCCTCCACCCCTCGCGACACCGAGGACGCCGAGGTGGGATCCCAAGAAGGGACCCATCAGGGGGAGGCTCCGGAGGCGCCACCAGGCGTCCTCCCGGACTTTGCGCCGGACTCCATATCAGAACCCGCAGTGGTTCCGGAGTCCGGCCGGCGGCCCCTTCGCACGAAGGGCAAGACCATGACGCCGGAGGCTTCCGTCCAACCGGAGGCGCCAGACAATTTGTTGGAGGCGCTCCAGAGCGCTTCCATCGAGGAAGAACACCGCACTATTATGAGTGCGGTGATTCAGAAGGTACAGCTCGCCAAGAGCGGGCTGACCGAAGCCTGCAGTAGCCTTCTATCAGGCTTTGAGGTAAGAAGTTAAAAATATGCAATGTAATAACGCATAGACAGTAGCCCCTGATGCTCGGTTCAGTGTTCGGAAAGAAAAGCCGGATTGAGGATCTGAAAAAAAGAAGATATACGCGGGGTTGCTAAAAAATTATGTCAATATGGGTTGCAGGCTGCGCTGCTGACCTTTGCCGCACTGACTACGGAGGTTGGTGCTTTGAAGCAGGAGCTCGAGCGGTCCGAGCAAGAGCTCGGCCGCACCAAGAAGCAGCTCCAGGACAAAGAAGGTGAGTAACACCACTTTGAACTTGTACCTTACAGAAAAGGATTTAGGTTGCAACAAAAAATAACAAGGATAACATGGGTACTGCAGGAGCCACGAACGAGGTGGCGACCTTGAAGGAGGCCGTGTCTGCGGCCGAACGCAATGCGGCCGCGGAGCGGGCAGAGCGAGAAAAGCAGGAGGCGCAGGTGGCAGTGGTTCGGCAAGAGCTCCAGGCTCTCATGGAAAAGCATGAGAGTTTGGAGCGTGACTCAAAGACTCGAGAGTCCGAGCTTGCCTTGGCTCTCGAAAGTGCCAAAACTGCCAAGGCCGATGCCCATAAGTCCCTTCAGGAGATTGAGTTGGTGAGGAAGATAGCGGCGGGTAAGGCATTTTTCATGCAAAGCAAGCATGTGAATGTAAATTACGTGTTACTTACCCGTATTCGGAGCTCTCCAGGGGCATTTGCAGATCTGCCTCGCAGTGTGTCTGATGCCGCCGTATTCTATCGAGCCGAGGAGGGGAGCTCAACGGAGAAGGTCTTCTGGTCTCAGTATGCTGAGGCCGGCCATCCGGTGCCCCCTAGCGACCAGCTGAAGCAGCTGGTCGAGCTCCACAAGGCGGCCGAGCAGGCCATGAAGGGCCTCATAGTCCGGCTGTGGCCTGGAGAGGCCATGCCTGGGAGCTACTTCGGCCTCGTGCAACGGTTGGTGGATGTGTGCCCCTGGGTGGAGGTTATCAAGCGCTCCTCCTGTATTGAAGGTGCTCGTCGGGCCCTTGCCCGCGCAAAGGTGCATTGGGGCAAGCTGGATGCGGAGAAGCTAATCACTGACGCGCCACCAGTGGGCAAGGAATATCGTACACCCGAAATGTACTATAAGACCGTCCTGAAGGGTGCCCGCAAGATTGCGGATGAGTGCCCTAGGGATGTAATTATTGAGTAAATTCGCAATGTGTTATCATGTGCGCTGAAAACTTTGTTCATATGCGCTAAGCAACGCTTGTTAATTTAAAATATTACCTTCTTTGCGGCCGTTTATTAAATCTGAGAGATGGCAAGTCGTCGGCTTCAGCCCCCATGCCACGAGTGCTGGGGTGTTCGGGATAAACTTGAGCACTCTTGTTCCCATTTTTGGGTCCATCTAGGGAGGCTCTCAACACAACGAACAAGGCAACCGGACTTATAGTGCTTGAACACTCTCACTTAGCCATAGAATTCTATAATTTTAAATTTCGGCGAAGCCCCTAGTATTCGGAAGACCGAATTAGGGGCGCTATCCACGCCTTCGCCGGACATTATCCGGAACTTCGCTCGAAGCGGCGTAGGTCTTTAAGGACCCGAAAGGACCTCTCGAACAGCGACCAGTCTCTCGCTTTATCATGACGGTCAGTTTTAGCTTTCTCCACTGAGGCGTTAACCCGGCTCAACCGGGGCGCAATCGCAGTGGTTCTCCCAGTGCTACCTTAGCCGATAGAACGGAACGTAAGGTGCCAAACATGGGAGCCGGGCAAACCCAACTATTGACCCAAGACATGATTCGGAGCCGATTCATATAATGCTATAAGTTCGGGGTGCCGCACTTGTGAAAGTGTTCGGACTTTATCACACCATAATGCGGGGAACATAAGCCCCTGGTGTATTTGGCCGTACCAAAATGTACGGATGCAACATGTCGTAAATGAACATATATATTTATAAGGTAATGCAATTATGGTAAAAAGTGCTGCATTTTATTCGAGAAGATCTTCTATGAGTGCGGAATGATACAAATAGTGCGGAAAGCAAGGGATTGGACGAATTAAAGGCGTCTCCCTCCAGGGGTAGGCCGCAGAATGGTGTATGTAACAAATTTAATGCTCGTAATGGAGACCACCTGAGTGTTCGTCGCGGCCTTTGTCCCTCCCTGGCTGTTGCATCATGAGTTCGGCAGGTTCGCCGCCGGACAGAGTTCTGTATAAAAAAGAGAGAAATAAAGATAAAAAGAGCGACACACTTGGGAGCCCCTGGTGTGGTCGAACCGCACTCTGGGTCTGTTGTGGTTGTGCCTCTCCCCCTATGCCCATGGTATCTCCAGGGCGTAATTATGTACGCGGAGAGTTTGTCTTACAATTGTGCGAGGGCTGGGGTTGAGGCCGCATTGCTACGCGTGCTCGGAACGTGCCAGGTGGTCTTGGTTGATGTTGCTCTAGGCGCGTTTGGCCGTGTCCGGTCGTTTAACGGCCGGACTCGAAAATTGCCTTAAAAGGCTGCTCTGTACTTCTGCCGCGAGAGCCGCTGTATGTTCCTCTGTTCGGAGGGAGCGTTCCGTGTTTCCATTGACCGTGATGACTCCACGAGGGCCTGGCATCTTGAGCTTAAGGTATGCATAATGCGGCACCGCGTTGAATTTTGCGAATGCGGTTCGTCCGAGCAGAGCGTGATAGCCACTGCGGAATGGGACTATGTCGAAGATTAACTCCTCGCTTCGGAAATTATCCGGGGATCCGAAGACCACTTCCAGTGTGACTGAGCCTGTACAACTGGCCTCGACACCTGGTATGACGCCTTTGAAGGTTGTCTTTGTAGGTTTAATCCTTGAAGGGTCTATGCCCATCTTGCGCACTGTATCCTGATAAAGCAGGTTTAGGCTACTGCCGCCGTCCATCAGGACTCTCGTGAGGTGAAATCCATCGACGATTGGGTCTAAAACCAGTGCGGCGAATCCGCCATGGCGGATACTGGTCGGATGGTCTCTTCGATCGAAAGTGATCGGGCAAGAGGACCATGGGTTGAATTTCGGGGCGACTGGCTCCATCGCGTATACGTCCCTTAGTGCACGCTTCCGCTCCCTCTTGGGTATATGCGTTGTGTATATCATGTTTACCGTCCGAACTTGAGGGGGGAATCCCTTCTGTCCTCTGTTGTTCGGCGGCCGGGTCTCTTCCTCGTCATCGCTGTGTAGCCCCTTGTCACTGTTTTCGGCGATTAATTTGCCTGCCTGCTTGAATACCCAACAATCTCTGTTGGTGTGGTTAGCTGGCTTTTTAGGGGTTCCATGTATTTGACAGGAGCGGTCGAGTATTCGGTCCAAATTGGACAGGCCCAGAGTGGTTCTTTTGAATGGCTTCTTCCGTTGACCGGGCTTGGAGCCTCGGAATCCGGCGTTGACTGCCGTATCCTCATTGTTGTCGTCGTTAATGCGGCGTTTGTTCTTGTTTCGACGCAACCTGCCATTGCGGTCCTTGGTATCCGGACTGCCAGCGTTTTTGCTGAGGTTGTTGCTGCGAGCTAGCCAGCTATCCTCTCCCGCGCAGAAGCGGGTCATGAGTGATGTGAGGGCTGCCATGGATTTCGGCTTTTCCTGTCCTAGGTGCCGGGCCAGCCACTCATCGCGGATGTTATGTTTAAAGGCAGCGAGGGCCTCTGCATTCGGACAGTCGACGATTTGATTTTTCTTTGTTAAGAACCGTGTCCAGAATTGCCTGGCCGATTCGTCTGGCTGCTGGATTATGTGGCTTAGGTCATCTGCGTCCGGTGGTCGCACATACGTGCCCTGGAAGTTGTCGAGGAATGCGGCTTCCAGGTCTTCCCAGGATCCAATTGACTCTGCGGGCAGGCTGTTAAGCCAATGCCGAGCTAGTCCTTTAAGCTTGAGCAGGAGATATTTGATGGCGTGAAGATCGTCGCCGCGGGCCATATGTATATGGAGGAGATAATCCTCAATCCAAACCGCGGGGTCTGTTGTGCCATCGTAGGATTCGATATTAACGGGTTTAAACCCTTCAGGGATTTGATGATCCATTACTTCGTCAGTGAAGCATAGTGGGTGTGCGGCGCCTCTGTATTGAGCAAAATCGCGACGTAGCTCGAGAGAGCGTTGTCTGCTGTGTTCGGCCCGGCCGGAGTAGTTGTATCCGGCGCGACGGTATTCGTCGTGGGTCTTGGGGCGCCCACGTGATCCATAGATAGATCTGGATTGTCTTGCCTTGTCCTCCAATATATCCCGCAAGTTCGGCACGTTCCCCTGTGGCTTCATGCTTTTTGAGCAATGCTGGGGTACGGTTTTGGTGGAGGGCTTGCACGCCTCTCTGTTGCGGCCACGAGGTGGTCGGTCTGCCGTATTGTGCACTGGTGATGTAGGTTTGTACGCTTCCTCCTCTAGTCGGGGGAGCAACTTGTGTTTTGGGTAACTTTTGGAGGGGCGTTCGAGTTCATACTCTTCGGCCGCGAGGACCTCGGTCCATCTGTCGGCCAGTAGGTCTTGATCAGCTTGAAGCTGTTGCTGCTTTTTCTTTAGGCTATTGCCGTGGCCATTAGCCTGCGTCTGAAACGCTCTTGTTCGACGGGATCCTCAGGCACGACGAATTCATCGTCGTCGAGGCTTGCCTCGTCTCCGAAGGGAGGTAAGTAATTATCATCCTCGACCTCTTCGTCTGTCGCCCTCTCGTGAGGGCTTGCTTCTGCCTCCTCCTGCGCTGGATCGTGCTGGAGGGGGTTGTCTTCGGCACTTTCCGGGGTGTTATTATCTCCTGTGCCGGAATCTCTATTCTTGCTGTGGCGGGATTTAGAGCGGCGCCGCTGATGTCGGCGCTTGGTCTGTTTCTTTAAGGAATTGGCCTCCGTTGCTTCTTCGCCGTCCCCATCTTTTGGGGTGTCCACCATGTATATGTCGTATGACGAGGTGGTCTTCCAGTGTCCTGTAGGCACTGGTTCTTAATAGTCTCCGGCATCGTCGTCCATACCGTCGATGTCTTCGGAGTCGTAGTCGAGTACGTCGGTTAGATCATCGACGGTGGCTACGAAGTGGGTGGTGGGTGGGCTCTAAATTTCTTCGTCGTCCGCGTCCCAACCGTCCTGGCCGTAGTTCGGCCAGGACTCTTCGGATAGCGAGAGATGCTTCAGTGAATTTAAGATATCGCCGAAGGGTGAGTGCTGAAAGATGTCCGCAGTGGTGAATTCCATGATCGGCGCCCGATCGGATTCGACTGGCAGGGGCGCAGGAGGTTCGGAGTCCGGCAGGGAGTCCGGCACCTCGGAGTCATGAGCTTTATGCGGGACAAGGTAAGTGTTCGGCTCCATCGCCGTAGAAGTTGCAGCTCCCGAGGCGGTGTCCAGCCATCCGTCCTCGATCTGAGCGATCGGCTCCGGACAATGGGTCGGAGCGGATTCATGTGCGGCCTCCAAGGTGCTGTCCGGCGGCAGAGTTAGGTCGTTCCCATCGTGACAGCGCGGCACGCTCGGCTGTGGCTCAGATCCATCGAAGATCAAGTCCCCGCGGATATCGGCCGTGAAGTTTAGGCTTCCAAACCTGACCTGACGGCCAGGGGCGTAGCTTTCGATCTGCTCTAGATGGCCAAGTGAGTTGGCCCGCAGTGCGAAGCCGCCGAATACGAAGATCTGTTCGGGGAGAAAAGTCTCACCCAGGACTGCGTCGTTGTCGATTGAAGAGGCCATCAAGCCTATCAGTGACGACATAGAGGAACTCTCAATGAAAGCACCAATGTTGGTGTCAAAACCGGCGGATCTCGGGTAGGGGGTCCCGAACTGTGCATCTAGGCGGATGGTAACAGGAGATGAGGGACACGATGTTTTACCCAGGTTCGGGCCCTCTTGATGGAGGTAAAACCCTATGTCCCGCTTGATTGATATTGATATTGTGGATGTTTACAAGAGTGGATCTACCACGAGATCAAGGAGGCTAAACCCTAGAAGCTAGCCTATGGTATGATTGTAATGGTTGTTGTTGTTGTGGTTGTGTCCTACGGACTAGAGACATCCGGTTTATATAGACACCGGAGAGGGCTAGGGTTACATAGAGTCGGTTACAATGGTAGGAGATCTACATATCCGTATCGCCAAGCTTGCCTTCCACGCCAAGGAAAGTCCCATCCGGACACGGGACGAAGTCTTCAATCTTGTATCTTCATAGTCTTGGAGTCCGGTCGATGATGATAGTCCGGCCGATGACAGTTCGGCTGATGATGGTAGTCCGGCTATCCGGACACCCCCTAATCTAGGACTCCCTCAATTACGCTTTCTGTACTCTGTGCTAGTCTTCATTTCATCATGATGACCATGCTTGTATTTTGTTATGCTTACTTCTGAGTACTTATTCCGCTGCTAATAGTTCTTCGCTAAGGAATTTCCTCACTGGCAAATTCCTCAGTGAAGAATTCATAAAAATCGCCTATTCACCCCCCCTCTAGTCGACATAACGCACTTTCACAGAAATTCTCAAGGCGTGGTCGCTTTGGAAAATGTTCAAGGAGCAGTGATTCCTCATCAAGTGACTATAAGAGAAGGCTATGCCACAAATGCAAGAAGCCTGGTCACTACATTCAACATTGTCCTTAGTGGGACAAGGAACTAAAGAAGAAGAAATACAAGGATTACAGTTCTGATGATGCCAAGAAGAAGAAGAAATCTTCAAAGTCCTCATCATCAAAATCCTCAAAGTCTTCATCCCACAAGAAGAGCAGCTCCAAGAAGGCTCGGGCATTCATTGGCAAGGAAATGGATTCTGAGGCTGAATCTGAGGATAATGAGGAAGAAGAGGAATCCGAGGAGTCTGAGTCAGGTGTGGCAAGTCTAGCTCTTGCTACTGCATTTGTCAGCAAGTCTATCTTCAACTCTGAAGAAAATGGCAACACCAACAATGCTGATGAAGGCAATGATGACTATGCCCCCACCTATTGCTTCATGGCAAACGCTGCTAAGGTAACTAAATACCCCTCCTCTGAATCAAGTGAGGATGAATCTGATGAAAATCTTAAGCCTAGCTACTCTAAACTTGCTAAGATTGCTGTGAAACAACAAAAGGCTATTGAAAAACTTCAAAACATGCTAGACAAAAGTGATGATATGTTGGGTGAAGAAATGGACCGCACTAAAGACTTAACTGAAAATCTTCAGAGACTTCAGTCTAAGTTTGACAACCTTCAGAGTCATCATAAAACACTCATAACTGATCATGAGAAGCTTTCTTATGAATTTCTTCAAAGAAAGCAAGATCTTGAGAAGCTAAGAGTGAGTTATGAATATCTTCAGAAGGAGCGCGATTCATTACTAGCTCAACAAATCAGCGCCACTTAGGAACAATTTGATCCTCCATGCTTAAAGTGCATTGAACGCCAATCTGGTAATTCTTCACCTGAATGTTCAAATGCTTCAAATGTTACAAATTCTTCACCTGCCTCTGCTATCACTAATTCCTCATCTGAGGACATTGCTAGTATCACTGACAATGCAGGGCTGAAGGAATTGTACATGACAGGCATGTACAAAAGCCTCAAAGGGCATCAGACTCTTTGTGATGTGCTTAAAAAGCAGATCCTCAACAGAAACCCTAGGAAAGAGGGTATTGCCTTTGAGAGGAAACTCAATGCTGATGGAACATATTGGACGCCTGAGCAGTACCCCAAAACCTCATGGGTTGCTGCAAAGGGACCTCCAGTTGATCCATCTAGCTTGTCTGGCTTTACATGTGAATCTCCTCATTCTTCTGATGAGTCACTTGACTCCAACTATAAACTGTTCAAAAATCAGAATGGTGAAGTATTTGCTAGATATGTTGGCACTAACTGCAGGAATGGTTCCCCTATGAAGAAAATCTGGGTTCCCAAAAGTTATGTTCAAAGTCTTGAGGTGAATGTCCTCATGACACCACCAGTGAAGAACAGGAACCCCAAATCAAACTCTTCATATGGACCAAATTCTTCATATGGATCCAAGTCCTCATACGGACCAAATTCCTCACATGGATCAAATTCCTCAAAAGGATCAAAGTCCTTATATGAACATCATCATGTTAACAACTCTGTTTCGCAGGGTAGAGCTAAGAGCTATGAATATGAGCATTATTCTTCAAATCATTATGTTCATAAGTCCTCGAAGAATTTCTCTGCTTATTCATATGCTTACCCTAACCCATCTTATGTGAAATGAAATGGTTTGGCATCTTTGCCACCTTTCTCATATGGTGCTCGCAGAGTGATGAACTCTTTGCCACCCCTCCAGATGTGGGTGGTGAAGAAAAAGAACTAATCTCTTATGCAGGGTCAGGTCTCCAAACATGCTTTAACATTTGAAGAATTTGCTGGGGGCCTGATAAAATGCCTGAAAGGACGCAGGCTAATCATGATGAAATGAACCTTCATTTCACACGTCCTCAATACTGATTATCTGTGCTATTGCTTGATGAAATTGAACTGATGATACTAATGTCATATTCTTCAGTGATGAAGTATATGAGTTTGTAAGCTGCACTAATTCATCTGCAGGATGATCAACCCAATGCAAACGAGTGGGTCCTCGATAGTGGTTGTATAAATCACATGACTGGTGACAAGAATCTATTGATGGATGCTCCAGTAACACCGTCACATCTGAAGCATATCATCTTCACCGACAAAGGAAAAAGTCAGGTATTGGGTGTAGGTAAGGTTGCGATCTCTAAGGATCGACACATGGACAAAGTCATGCTTGTCGAGTCCTTAGGATACAACCTCATGTCTGTCTTAATGCTTTGTGATCTTGATATTGTTGTTGTCTTTGGCAAGTATCGTTGTGTTGTGATCATGGAAGCTGACAATTCCAAAGTCTTCGAAGGCTTTAGGAGAGGAGACTTGTACATTGTTGATTTCTCTATAGGACCACAACCTGCCGTGTGCTTACTTGCAAAAGCTTCAGAAGGCTGGCTATGGCATCGACGACTTGGTCATGCTGGCATGAGGAATCTGCACACGCTCGCGAAGAAGAAGCATGTCATTGGCATTGAGAATGTCAAATTCCTCAAGGATAACCTGTGTGGTGCCTGTGAAGCTGGAAAAATGACCAAGTCCAAGCATCCAGCGAAGACTATCATGACTACCACTCGACCATTTGAATTGCTTCACATGGATCTCTTTGGTCCTAATCATTATTCTGCTGTGACTAATGATGCATCTCTATATGGATTTGTTATTGTTGATGATTACTCTCGTTATACATGGGTACACATTGTTACTTACAAACATGAAGTGCAGGAAGTCTTCAAACGATTTTCCTCGAGGGCTTCAACCAACTTTGGTGTGAAAATCAAGCACATCAGGAGTGACAATGGAACTGAGTTCAAGAATTCCGGTCTTGATGGCTATCTTGATGAACTTGGTATTAATCATGAATTATCTGCTCCTTATACTCCTCAGCAAAATGGCGTCGTGGAGCGCAAGAACAGAACTCTTGTTGAGATGGCTCACACTATGCTTGACAAATACAAAACACCTCATCGGTTTTGGATTGATGCAATTGATACCGCGTGCCACATCATCAACAAAGTATATCTTCACAAATTCTTCAAGAAGACTGCCTATGAACTCCTCACTGACAAGAAACCAAATGTGAGTTATTTCAAAGTCTTCGGTGCTAAATGTTGGATTAGAGATCCTCATCACAATGCTAAATTTGCACCGAAAGCACATGAAGGTTTTATGCTTGGTTACGGAAAGGACTCGCACACCTACAGAGTCTTCAACATCGCTCTTCACAAGATTGTTGAAACTGTAGATGTGCGGTTCGATGAAACTAATGGCTCACAAAGAGAGCACCTACCTTCTGTGATAGATGAACCAGCACCTGAAGATTCTATCAAGCTCAAGGCTACTGAGGATGTTATTCCTACCGAAGAATCTACTAAAGAATTCATTCCCGAACGTGAAGACCGTCCAGCTGATGTACCTGAGGAAAATGCTGAAGAAAATGGTGCTGAAGAAAATGCTGATCAAATTCCTCGACGACAACCAGCTCATCCTCGCATTGCAAAAGAAGTGCAAGTTGAAAAGATCATCGATGACATTGAAGCACCAGGTCCTCTCACATGCTCAAAAGCTTCACATTTATCTAACTTTTGTGGGCACTACGCTTTTGTCTCTATCACAGAGCCCACTAAGGTAGATGAAGCATTTCTGGAGCCTGAGTGGATTCAGGCTATGCAAGAAGAATTACATTAGTTCGAGCTCAATAATGTCTGGGAACTGGTCAAACGTCCAGATCCTCGCAAGCATAATATCATCGACACAAAGTGGATCTACCACAACAAGCAAGATGAAAATGGCCTTGTGGTGAGGAATATGGCACGACTTGTAGCTCAAGGCTACACACAGGTTGAAGGAATTAATTTCGATGAAACTTTTGCACCTGTTGCTAGACTTGAGGCTATTTGCATATTACTTGCATATGCTAATCATCATAATATCACTTTATATCAAATGGATGTGAAAAGTGCATTCCTCAATGGTAAGCTTGAGGAAGAAGTATATGTTGCTCAACCCCCAGGTTTTGAAGATCCTAAGAATCCTGACAAAGTCTTCAGACTCAACAAGGACCTCTATGGCCTCAAGCAGGCCCCTCGAGCGTGGTATGATACTTTGAAGGAATTCTTCGTGAAGAATGGCTTCACACCCGGTTCACTCGACCCTACTCTCTTTACTAAATCTTATGATGGTGAATTGTTTGTGTGCCAAATATATGTTGATGATATTATCTTTGGCTGTACTGACCAACGTTATAGTGATGAATTTGCCTATATGATGAGTGAAGAATATCAAATGTTTATGATGGGAGAGTTGAAATTCTTCTTAGGTCTTCAAATTCATCAACAGCACAATGGTATATTCATATCTCAGGAGAAATACCTCAAGGATGTACTAAGGAAATTCGGCATGCAAGACTGTAAAGGAGTCAAAATTCCTATGCCCACAAATGGCCATCTATGCACTGATGAAAATGGTATTGACTTCGATCACAAGGTATACCGCTCCATGATTGGTTCTTTATTGTACTTATGTGCATCTAGGCCAGATATAATGCTTAGTGTTTGCATGTGTGCCCGATTTCAAGCAACACCGAAGGAATCACACCATAAGGCTGTGAAGCATATTCTTCGATATCTAGCTCACACACCAATACTAGGATTATGGTACCCCAAGGGCTCTACCTTTGATCTCATTGGATATTCTGACTCTGACTATGCTGGTGATCGTGTGGACCGCAAGTCATCATCTGGTACTTGTCATTTCCTCGGATGATCTCTGGTCTGTTGGTCCTCGGAGAAACAGAACTGCGGATCACTATCCACTGCTGAAGCTGAGTATATTGCTGCTGGTTCTTGCTGTGCTCAATTGCTGTGGATGAAGCAAACTCTCAAGGACTACGGCATCAACATGAAGAACGTGCCTCTCTACTGTGACAATGAGAGTGCCATCAAGATTGCTCATAACCCAGTTCAGCATTCGAAGACAAAGCACATTCAGATCCGTCATCATTTTCTTCGTGATCATGTGTTGAAGGGCGACATTGCTATTGAACATGTGAAGACTGAAGAACAGCTAGCCGATATCTTCACAAAGCCCTTGGATGAGAAGAGATTTAGCAAGTTGCGGTGTGAGCTAAATATCTTAGAATCTTCGAATGTTCCTTGAAAAGGACACACATCCTACCACTTATGCAAAATTGATGACTTAGATGTGCAACACATGAAGAAACGTTTTTCTTCAATCAATGAAGAATAACACTCTAAGTGTGAAGAAATTAATGAAGAATTTGATTCTCAGAACCCTACGACAATTGTACGCGGTGTCTGAAATCATCATTCTTATACGGTGGGTCACGCCACCACCAAAGTTGAAAATCTTCAATTTGAGTTTTTCCTCAGTCTTTGAAATTCTTCAGTTTTTTAAAAAATTCTTCAACTTTGCAAAATCTTCACTGTTTCCGTCGTATTTCTTCATTGACTATATATATATGGGTTTATGTCCTCTACAACATTCACTTATGGCTATTTCTTCAAGTTGCATTTTCTGCTAAGTGAATGTGATCGGACCCTTCCCCCTCTATGCTATACTCAACCCAGTCTATTCACAAACTCTTCATGTGCGTTCTATTTGAAACCCGTTCAAAATCTTCACTGTGTCCTTGTCAGCTGAAGAAATTGCGAACGAAACTTTAAAACTAATCTTATCCAAATTTTCGGTTTTGCCGCTCAAACCGTCCCATTTCCCACGATAGACTTATCTATTCACCCACGATCTAACACGATCTCAACTATTCAGTACGTGGGTGACACATGTCAAGCAAATGAGAAGGGCCAGGGGCACGTTCGTCCTAAATCTTCGGGCGAATAGTTTTTCACTGCGACTATAAATACCCCCTCACCCTTCCTCACTTCCTTTACTCCGCTCAATAGCTCTCTCCCGCACTTGAGCTTCTCAAACCCTAGCGCCGCCGCTACTCCATCGTCACCGGTGAGGAAGAGCTTCACTGCCTCGACCTCGTCACCGTCGTACTCCCGCCGGCCGCGGAAATCTTCACTCCACCGCCGCCGTAGCTGTCTTCCTCCGCCAAGTTAGGGCGTGGAAGAACTGAACTGACGAGCTTCCAATCTACTCTTCTCAGTTTGTCGGGTTCTTCAATCAGGGTAATTAAAAGTTACTTTTACTGCCCTCTTTGATTCATATTTTCACTACAAAATCTTCAAAGGTGTTTTATTCTTCAAATCCTCACACACAAAACACCTCACAAATTATCTGTTCTTGATTCGTTTCCCTAAGCTTCATTTTCTTCAAGATTCCTCAATTGTGTGGATCGTAGATCTATACAACTCTGGAACCTAAGACAAAGTACGCGTAGTGAAATTTTTCAAGACTCATCTGGTCAAATTCCTCAAACTTGTTCATTTTGAAAACCTTCTGAGAACGCATATGACCTCTTCAAATTCCTCGCAACTATACTCTGTTCACAGGTACTCATGTCCGCTGATGAATCACTAGGTTCTCATCAACTTAACTCATTTGCAGCGTTCCTTGAAGAAAAGTTGCATACTTCTTCAGAGTGTTCAATTGTTCAAATTCCTCGTCTGAAGAATATGGATGAAGGTAAGAAACCACAGAAAGGAGGAAAGAAGCCTGAGGTCATGACTGCTTTTGAGATCCCTGATGAAATTTATAAGGACTATTGCACACTTGATGAGGCCAAGTTCGGCAAAGAAAACAAAAATCAGCGCAAGGTGCGCATACAGAGGATTGAAAGGAGATGGGCAACAGAATGGAGGGAGTACAAATATGTAACTCCAAAGTATATGAAGAAATTTGCTCTTAATCCTCCATGCCCAAGAGCTCCATTGGCCCCTGGCCAAGAAGCTGATCCCACCAGCCTCAAGCACGGTGAGGATTTTCCTGATGAATGGGCCAAGCGCCAAGCCAAGTTGGCTAGACAAGCCAAAGAAGCAGTGAGGAAATTTAATGAAGACTCTATTGCTGCTGTTGCCACAAAGGCCTCTGACAGGCCTAGGAAATCAATGGCAAAGAAGCCCGCTCACAAGCCAAGTGCTTCCACAACTATGCCCTCACGGCCAAGTTCCTCAGCTATGCCCTCACAGCCAGAATCTTCAAAGTCCTCGCGGCAAATTCCTCAATCTGCACCAGCTCCTCCAAAGTCCTCGGTTGGTACGGCAAAGTCCTCAACCCCTGTTCACCTGGCCACATGCCGAAGGACTACAGGCATCTCCATTGCCTCTGGTGTCTCAGCAAGTTCCTCAGCTGCACCAAATTCTTCATCTGGCCCCACTCTGTTGAAGACAAAGGCCACTGCTGGACGAGGTCCTCGGCCCAGTCCAAAGAAGAAACAAGTTGCCTTCCATGTGCCATCTGACGATGAAGCTGATGATGAAGAACTTGCAGATATCATCAGACACAGGCAGGAAAGGGCCGCTAGAGCCAAAGGCACAAATGTGCCACTGCTTTTGGATCCTAAGGTGATCCTCGACTACATTGATCTCTGGCACAAGGACCCAAACACTCCTATGCCTGATTTTCATCTGACACCTGGCCAAAGTCACGTGCTGACCCACTTCATCAATGAAGAAAAATGGAAATTTGAGAAGGCCAGGCAGATCAAGAAGGCTCAGTTCAGGAAAGAGAAGTTCCTGAAGAACAATGTTGTCAAAATGACACCTGATGAACTCCTCAAGATCCAGTCTGAGATCAAAACCCTCAGCGATAATTTCAATTCCTATTATGCTGATTGGCAAGGAGCCAAAGTCAGGTTTGTTAAACTGACTGAGAAGTTCACAAATGTTGCAGCCCCATCGCAACAAGAAATTCCTCATGCTGCAGCCTCTGCTCGGCAAACTGAAGAACATGCCAGCACCGCTGATGATTTTCAGCCTGCTAACGAAAATACTAGTTCCAAAGCTGATGACTCCATTCCAGCTGCTGAAGAAACTGCCAGGGCATCCACTAGTGGTGCGCCTGAAGAAACTGAAGAAGTCAGGGCAACTGCATCAGTTGCGCCTGAAGAAATTCAACCAGATTCCTCAGCTCCTCCTGTGCCTACACCAACTCCTACCCTTCCATCTGCATCAGATGTGAGGAAGACCAAGGCTGCAGAGAAAGCTGCAGTGAAGAAAAGGAAAGCATCATCTGCTTCAGATTCTTCAGCTCCGAAGAAAATGAAGACAATGAACAGATCTTATGAAAACCCTATTGATGTTGTTCCGATTTCCACCATGACATCAAAGGAGCTTGTTCCTTATGGTGAAGAATATGTGATCCCTAGCGGATCTGATGAAGAACATCATTCTGCAGCTTCGTCAGAGCAGATTGATGAAGAAATTGAAGTGGATGCAATCCCTTCAACTCCTATTGCTTCCTCGCCCATGCCTCAGTTCACAGCTGAAGAGGTTGGCGTTGAAGAACTTGAAGATGAAGACGTGGACATTGGATGCACCACACCTGTGATGAATGATGACTTTTGGGAAAGTCAGCATCCCAATTCCCCACACTTCACTCCACTACAGCAAATACCTCAGTCCCCTGCACCAACTGTTCAAATGGGCTCTGAAGAAACTCATCCCACCTCATCTGTGCATGAAGAAATTCCAGCCACTAGTGCTGAAGAAACTGCTGCTGCTGATAACTTGAACATGCAGACTGCCACTGAAGAGGAACCAGAAATTCCTCAGCCTGAAGAACCTGAGATTGTGATTCCTGAGGTTGTGCTACAAATCACTGACACTCCTGTGCCCAAGCCAAAGGATCCTTTCTCAAAGAAGCAAAAGTTCAAGGCTGCTAATTTTTTCAATGAGCATGTGTTCTTCACTGACTATAATCCATATGATTCTGCTCGCATAAGGAAGAGGCATTTCTGGACTGCTAGTCAAGCAAATTTCAATTCCTCTGTGCTTTTTGGCAAAGACAAAGTCTTCGAGCATGCACACATTCCTCACGTGGACAAGGAATCTCTGCCGTGCTTCGAGCCAGTCCTCAGTGTTCTTCACGATGCTGGATTACTGAATTTCAGCACTGACATATGTGATTGGAATGAAGAACTCATTCTTCAATTCTATGCGACGCTGCACATCATAGGAAATTCTGAAGATGTGAACACTTGGGTGCTGGACTGGATGTCTGGAAATACTCACTACAAGGCACCAGCAACTGAATTGCTTTGTGTCCTCCCACTCAGTCCTCCCCTTGATGGTGCTCGTTGCATCTACAATGAACCTGAGCTTACAAATCATTACATGCAAGTGCTGATGAAGCCTTTGAAGCCAGGGCAGGCCCCAAGAACCAAATTCCTCGTCAAGGAATTACTGTATGTGCCACCGACTGTCCATCGCATTCTGACAAAGACAATGAGTCCTATCAAAGGCCACGACTCAAATGATGAAGAAGTCGTTGGCATCATGAAGAATATGCTTTTCAATATCATTCATGGTGTTCCCATAAACTTCCATGATTTCTTCATGAGGACTCTGGCCAATATTGCTATGTCACCGTTTGAGCTGAAGCCTTATGCACCATGGATTATGAAATTCATCAGGACAAGGTCTTCACTCAACTATAAGGCTGATACTCTGAACCATGGCAGTTTCTTGCCTCCAATTGAAGTCCTCAAAAGGACATATTCCTCAGCTGATGACAAAGGCAAGGCAACTTCTGTGATCGATGAAGGCACTCGTCCATTGGATGGTCAATTTCGCAAGGCTGCATCTTACTCCACCAATGATGACTCTGCCACACATGATTCTGCCGCCAACACCTCTGCCAAGCAAATTCCTCAAGCCACAGCTCCCAGGGTGATGACTGATCGTGAGCCTCAGTCTTCATCAGAAAGTTGATCGCAATCATAAATGGGTCAAGCATCAGTTTGGTTCAATTCTTCACAACATGACCTCAACCCACAATGCAGTGAGGAAAAACCAATACTACCTCCATGAAACCTTCAACCATACCTGGGCTATTCTATCTCATATCTACAGTGATGATGATCTGAAGAGCATGGGACTCAAGAAAGAATTTGACTGGTCTGCACCTCCATCGAAGAAATTCAAGAAGGTCAAGGTTCCTTCCCTGGAAGCCAGCTCCTATTCTTCATCGCGCGCCACTGATGAAAATGAAGACTTGGACGACACTGCGGCAGGCCCTACTACGACAACCAACCCCGACAACGCTGGCGCTCCTCCATCAACTTGATAATCTTCAGGGGCGTTAGTCCTCAGTTTCAATCCTTTTGGTCATTCGATGACAAAGGGGGAGAAATCTGAGTTAGTCTTCAAGCGGGTCTATTATATGGGCATTTTTTGTGTTAAGTTACAACTCTCGCTCTTCTGAAACTTTTATTGGATCGAGTTGTAATCTTAAAACTGATGGTGCTCTGATACTTTTTATGCACTGTGCTCTGATGCTTTTGATGCGTGACTCTGCATGCTTGTTCCTCATTAATATTATTGCTCTCATGCTGAATCTCTTCAGGCACCATATTTCATCATGCATTTCAAATTCTTCATATTATATGTCAAATGCATGTATGAATTACAAGATATAGGGGGAGATCTCCATGATTCAACTCTTCAAGAGTGCATTGCTTCAAAAGCAAATTCCTCACTATGCACATCTTCAGGGGGAGTTCTTCTATATCTTGCAATCAAATTCCTCAATATCAGTACTTAAACTTCATATGTTTATCCCCGTTGAAAACTTAACCTATATTGTCATCAATCACCAAAAAGGGGGAGATTGTAAGTGCATCTAGTGCCCCTTAGTGATTTTGGTGTATTGAAGACTTATAGGTAAAGGGACTAATGTGTTTATGAGTGTACACATGTCTATAAGTCTATGAGGAGTTTGATATTTACAGAGAAAGTCGACCCCTAAGAATGAATATCTTCGACTGAAGATTTTGGTATTCCTGAAGACTTTCATGAAGACTTTGAAAGTGAAGAAATTGGTGTGTCCGTGAAGACTTGATATTCATGCGAGGAATATGAAGCTTGAAGACTTTCGTTTTCATAGTTTTGTTTTTCTCTTTCTTGAGTCATAGGAAACACCGTACTGTTAAAGGGGGTCGAGGAAATACTAAGGAAAAATTTCCAAGTGATGCTCAACTCAAAATCCTACACCTACCAATCCCTTTGAGTGAAGCCATTGGAAATCTCATACAGTTCAGTCAATTTCTTCAGTGACAGAGGCGAAGTTCTTCTGGTCGCTGAGGAATTTGTTCTGACTGAGGAGTTAGAAATTCGCCAGTGCGGATTGCCTACACAGTGAGGAACATGATAGCCCTGAGGAATTTGAGAGTCAAATTTCCGACTATTGCTGTGCTTCGCGCCAGCTGTCCCAAAATATCTTATCCACATAACGGTCATATCATTGAAGGGCATTTATGTCTTATCATGTCGGGCTGCTCCCTAGGCTATAAATAGCCGCCCCCTACAACCACTAGCTGGTTGGCTGCTCCGAGAGAAACTGACACTTGTCAGTTGAGAGCAACCCATCCTCCGAGGACTTTGAGCGAAAATCATCATGTGAGGAAAATCCAAACCCAAACACCCACAAACCCAAAGTGATTGAGAATCACTGAAGAGATTGATCCTGCGTGGATCCGACGCTTGTTACCTTTGAAGACTGTGCTTCTTCCAGACAGTTAGGGGTCATGGTCTAGAGCATCCAAGAGGAATTGTGGATCGTCGAGTGACCGAAGTCTGTGAAGGTTTGGAAGTCGCCTGAAGACTTACCACGAGTGGTTGGACGAGGTCTGTGTGACCTTAGTTCAAGGAGAATACGGTGAGGACTTGGTGTCCTGAGCTGTGTGCTCAGCGACTCGGTGTCCGGGACTGTGTGTCCTCAAGTTTAAATACTCAGCCGCTCCAACCAGACGTACAACTGAGACAGCAGTTGGAACTGGTCTACCAAATCATTGTCTTCACCAACCCTACTGGTTCTATTTCCTCAACTCTTTCATTTCCTCATTACTGTGTTGAGTAGTTGTTCATATCTGTGTTTGAAGACTCTGACTGAAGACTTTCTCAATTTCCTCAGTTCAATTTCTTCAGTTTGTTGGTCTTCATCTTGTGCTATCCTGTGTTTACGCTTTCTGTACTCTGTGATTGTCTTCATTTCATCATGATGACTATGTGTGTATTCTTCTATGCTTACTTTTGAGTACTTATTCCACTGCAAGTAGTTCTTCGCTAAGGAATTTCCTCACTGGCAAATTCCTCAGTGAAGAATTCATAAAAATCGCCTATTCACCCCCCCCTCTAGTCGATATAACGCACTTTCACTAACTCTGAGCAACCATCAATTTATGGCGTAGGGGGTGGGCTTTTTATAGCGAGGAGGCAACCCGACCTGATATGTCCGAAATGACCCTGGAACACTAAGGAACCAACATGTGTCCAACGGTCGAATTTCAAACACACGCGACAGCTTGGCTTGGGCTACAAGCAAAGCTGACTCATCTAGCTCTGGATACGGTTTGCTCTCATTATCTTTGCTCGAATACATAGGATTTGGTTGAGCATCACTTCAGTCACTCTGACTTTGTTCACTTGGACCCCACTTAATAGTACGGTGGTTCCTATGATTCAATAAAGAAGAAAGGAAACTACGAAACAGCTATGTCTTAGCACTCCGTAGTCTTCAAGTGAATATCTTCACACGTCATAATCTTCATCGTGAATGTCTTCACGAACCACCATTGTCTTCAATGTCTTCACGCATTTTTAGGGGTCATCTCTAGTAGGTAAACTGAATCAATGAGGGACTGCTACCTGTGTTATCCTACAATTCTCAAAAACACATTAGTCCCTCAACCACGTTTGTCGTTAATACTCCAAAACCAACTAGGGGTAGCACTAGATGCACTTACAAATACGCTTGACCTAGTACTCGATCAATTGTTTCTTGAGTTAACCCGCCGCCGGGTCTCACCTTTATATACACAGGTTGAGGCCTAGCGGCTTACAGAGTCCCGGCTGGCTCACACAACGTGACCGGCACAGTTTCTAATAGCACATGCCTTACAGAACAAGTTTAAACATATGATGGCTCATCCCTTTGGGCCTCAAATCACCTCCGGTTCGTGGGCCTTCAATAAGCTTGCTTTATGAACCGCCATCTTCATATCTTCTTGAGCCTCTTCCTCTTAAGTCGCCCGTAGCATGACCCGGCCCCTCCTGGGCGGGTCATACCCAGTAGTTACATCCCCAACATTAGGCTCCAGGTTGATTTGAACTGGTTCACATCAATCTTCATCACTTGACTTAGCAGAATCTCCCATCACTGATTCCTTACCTATTCATTATAACTCGCCGTGACATCACATCTCAGAATTGTGTTAACCCGCCATGACGTCATCTCGCATTAATTTCGCACAAGGCCCAGGATATCTCAATGGATCTTTATCTTAATGGATTTCCTGAAAATTGAGGCGGCCACATAGCCACATAATCATTTTTTGGTCTCCTCAATTCCCGCGCATGCCATTTATCCGTCTCCTTATAAATAGGGGCAGGGGGTCCATTCTCTCACTTTTACCCCTGCCCTCGCATCTTCGTCTTCTTCTTCGCAACGCTCTTGCTCCGCCCGAACTCCGCCGCCGCCATCTCCAACTTCATCAACTCGGGCCGTTGCATCACCTTGAATGCGTCCAGAGATCACGGCGCTCCTCTGCTGTTCAACAGCATCAGTAAGTACTTCTCCTCCCTTGTAACAGATCTCCATTAGGGTTTGCCCAGTTCATGGGAGTTCTTCATTGTCCTTGATCTTCCTCCTCTACATTATTGTAGTTTGATCTCAATGTGATATTGAGGTCACGCGGTAGCAGTTTAGCGTCCCTTTTCAATCACAAAAAACCCATTCTCTGTATAAGATCCCATGCAAGCACATGAGTTCTTCCACTGCCACAACTTTAGGTTTACAATTTATTTTCCTTTTCAGAACTGTTGTAGATCCAAAGCGATAGAACTGATCTCTAAAACCTGTTTGCTCAGCACTTAGCAAAAAAAATTACTCATAGCAATTTGTGAACTTCAACTGTGCAGGCAACTTTATGAGATAAACCACAACCCGCCGGATACCATTAGCCCTCCATGGCGGCTTAAGTAGCAATTTGTAACCTGCCATATGCGCACCGGCTTAAATTTGAATCTTTTTAAACCGCCAACATTCATCAATGCTACCAAGACCCGGCCACACCTCACCGGCTTAAAAGTGCCTTTAACTCTTCATAACAATCCTCCATCTTAATTGGGTGGTTTATCATTTTGCCGTCATTTTCTGTTTAGTACAAGATGACAAAAACTGTCACTTCCTGCAACTGGGTTCCCTCCATTGTGACGGAGCAAATGCTTACGGAGTATGTTGAGAATGGCATCATGGCTGCCAAAGAGATCATCCACTGGCAGGTCCCGGAGCCAGGTGAAGTTAAACCTCAACCCAAAGAAAATGAAGTCAACATATTCGCTGATCATATAAACCGGGGCTTCTCACCGCCCGGGTCGAAGTTCTTCTGCGATGTGCTACATTTCTTTCAGCTCCATCCTCAGGATATCGGACCCAATTCCGTGTCTAATATCTGCAACTTCCATGTTTTTTGTGAAGTATGCCTTCAAGAAGAACCCAACGTTGAACTCTTCAGAGAGTATTTCTATTTGAACAGCCAAAATGAGTTCACAGATGGACCAAGCCTAGAACTTGGCGGAATCTCCATTCAACATTGAAGAGACGCAGTTTTTCCTACAGCCACACTTCCCAGTCATCCCAATGACTGGAACCAAATTTGGTTTTATTGCCAGGACACTTCTCCATCTGATGAGAACCCTCTGTCGGGTTTCCGCGAGGACCGGCTTAGTCCCGTACATCCCCTTCCAGGCTGGCTCACGACTGCTGAACGAGCCAAGTACAAAGCCACTATTTAAAAAATAAGGGATTTTCTTGCCAATGGACTAAGCGGCATCGACCTACTCCACTGTTGGGTCGCATGGAGGATTATACCCCTAAGCCACCAGCCCGGTTTAATGTGCAAATACACCGATGACACCAAGGATCCATTACGCCATAGCTCAGTGCATTTGGATAACAAAGGCATCAATGACATGACCAAGAGCTTGCATGGGGAATCCTTAGAGAGCTGCAGTAAAATAGGGTTGATTCTGCGTTATTAACCCGCCTCCTCCTGTATGTGATCAATGCACACCTTACTTTTCTGTTTACATAAACTGCATACCCCTTATCTTCACTTTTATTTGCACAGGCCGACTCTGCCTTGTGGAAGAAGAAATACCAAGAAAAGGAGAAGGCGGCTAAAAAGCCCAGGACCAAAACCAAGGCCTCCAAAACGCACAAGGAGAAAACTGATGTCTCAGAACTCTTTGATCTTGATGATGATGATGATGAGTCAGAGGTAGAACTTGACTCCCTTGGCTCATTCTTCATGCATCTTATTGATGCTGGCCACTCTCAGGATGATACGAAGGCCAGACATGCAGATGATGATGAGGTAACTATCATTTCTTCAGGCTCAGAGCCCTTGCCAAGACAGAAAATTCAACGTGTGACCCGAAAAGTAAGATTTTCACACCCTTTAGCTTACTTGGATCCAAACTTTCTTTTGAAGCAATAGCAGCATGAGACCTGGCGCCAGACCCAGAATAGCGGGGGTGGAGAATTATCCTCCGGCTCACCCAACACCCCAGTTCGCAAGCGCCGGAAAGAGGTGCCTCAAATTTCAAACTCTTCTTATCCCAAGGCAGGTCTTATTCGCCGTCCACTTAATCCTTCTGACTCAAACTACGAGGGAACCTCAAATTCCTCTTCTGGCGACTCAACCGGAACTCGGCTATCGGCTTTCAAGACTGCCCCTAGGTAATGACTTTAGCCTTCATTGCTTCAACTTTGTAAACACTTCATATTGATCCTTTTTTGTTTTTTATTTCTTTCAGTGGCAAGGCTAAACCAAGCAAGAAAGCCAAGACAATCAAACCAACTGAAGACCCCCAGGCTTATGAACCCGAGAATAAACCGCCAGAATCTGAAGCTTCAATCCAAAATGTTGAAAACATCGTCGATGAGGTGCCACCAGAGATCCAGAGACCCCTGTGGACCCTATGACCTTTGACTCTTCAGGAGCTAAACCACCAAGCCCTGCCAAGTTGGCTGAAGAAACTGAAGATGTTCTTGTCACTGGCACCAGCTACACAGAGTCGGGGAATCCCACAGTCTTGGCCAAGCACACTGCCAAGGAGGAACTTGTCTAGAGGCAGAAGGTTAATTTTGATCTATCCAATTATTCTCAGCTGGGTGTTAGTGAACTCCTCTCTGGCTATCTTAGCCAAGGTCATGCTGGCCATGAACTTGAGATGGGCATCGTCAAACAGATGCACCAAAAATATGAGGTACAAATCATCTACTTCCTTTGTTAATATATTTCTCCATCCCCCCAAGTCTTAGCCATAGGATAGATTTAGCAAAGTATGGTGAAGACTTCAATTAGCAGAGACTAAAAACTTCAAGTCGTAGCCCCGATGAGCCGGCTTATCTTGCCAAAGTTGAGCTAGCTCATTCTCATTAATAGAACAGAGAAACTTCCAGGTCCCAACCCTCATGAAATGGCTTAGCTTGACAAAGCTGAGCCTGTTCATTCTCAATAGGTGAAAGAATTCCAGAACCTAGCCCTCAGGGGCCGGCTTAGTTTGACAAAATTGAGCCGGTTCATAAAATGCATAAACAAAAAAGAGCTTCTGCACACATTAGCCCCCAAGTGCCAAGTGCTATTGCTTGCAAAGGGCTTGGGACTTGTGCATATTAACATGTCTGCTCATGATTGCTTAAACCTTGCATGTGCAGGAAACCTCCACTGAAGCTGAGTCTCTGCTGGCTGACTTGAAGAAAAGGCTTGAACGTCAAGAATCAGAGAACCAGAAGGCCGAAGCCAAATTCAAGTTCAGCCTTGATGAATCAGAGAAGCTAAAGTCCAGGTTTGCTGTAGATAGAAAAGCATGTGACGAAGAAAAAGCTGCTTTAATGCAAAGGGCAGAGTCTGTTGAGGCTTCGTTGAAAGAGGTTACCGCGGAACTGACCGGTTTAAAGCATCATATTTCACACATGACCAGTGTTATCTTTGATAAGCAATTTGAAGTATCTCAATAAATTCCAATGCACAATGATGAACTCGCTTGGCGACTTAATTGCATGTGCTTTTATATTACAGGTCTCGGAAGCGCCAATCTTGGGCAAGACATCCTTGTGAAGCTGAAGGTGGCTTACACCTTAGTGGAGCAGTTATATTCAGGCACCCAGTGCACAATCGTTGCGATTACTCACACCAAAGAGCCACCTTCACTCCTCAAAGATGTACTGAACCAATTGTCTGTCTTGCCACAAAGGGTTACAAAAATCAAACGATCATCCGCCAGAGCCGGTGCCATTACTGCTTTGAGCCGAGCGAAAGCGTGGCAACCTGAGCTAGACCCGACAGAACTAGCCAGTGGCTACCCGAGCTATAAGGAGGACGGGACTCCCTTCACCGCAGAGGACTTTGCTGTATGCGTGAGGGAGGTGAGCCCAATAGCCACCAAATTGGCCGAAGAGACTACCTTTCGCGATATCAGGCGGCTTATACAACAGAGAACTCAAGAGAAAAGGCTCTGGTTTATGAAGTTGTCGACCTGATCCCGCTAGCACGTAAGCATACCTTTGCCCCTGAAATTGACCCATCTAACTCATTGATGATGAAGCCTAATTTCGAGCTTTAACGGGCATCAACTGGAAAACATCTGATTTCCAAACAACAGATGGAGGCAAAGAACCGGCGCAGGCTAACCTGGAATCTTCCACTCAGCATGAGCACAACTGATCTGAACGGCGGCTCAGCAATCATGGCGCCATATTTTGTTAAAAAACTTTAAACCACTTGGTCCTGATGATAGCCTTGTAATAGGCTAGTTAAAAACAATGATCTTTCATGCCATTGTGCATGTTTTGTCGTTTGAATATGCTGAAACTGCCGTTCTGATGCGTGAAAGTCCATAACTTATACTTCATCATACTTATCCATCAGACGGGTTATAACAAGCATTGTTGTGTGACCTGCACATAAGCTAACAAGATGTGCCTTGGTGGCTTACACCAGGGCGGGTCACAATATTCAAAATATCATATTCTGGCGACTTAAAGTCTATAACTAGGGCGAGTGATCAAGCCTCGCCTTCTTCACATAACAGGTAAAACTATACATGTGACTATAGTTCATACTACCGGCTTACACCACCATCAGTGATGAAAAATAATATGAAGTGCTCAATCATAGCATGTTGGTGACTTAAAGTCCGAAACCAGGCTTGGTTATCAACCACCTTTAAATATGATCCAACATACTGGCGACTTACATCCAAAACCGGGGTGGGTTATATTGCTCAACACAATATGGTATGATAACTTGTCAAAATCTTATAATCAGGGCGGGTTATCAAAACCTCACATATCCATATTCAACAAGTAAAACATACGTATGGAATGAGATCATACTACCGGCTTACATTGCCATATCCATTAAGGAGGACAGTCCAATAGCTTGAGAGCATACAACTCCAAGTCCATAATTCAATATTGCTAGTGACTTGTCGTCCAAAACCAGAACGGCTTATCAAAACCTCAGATATAATCATACATGAGCCACAATGATTAAGGCTACATGGCCTAAATCATGTTAAACCATATGTCAATATGGTACAAAAAATATCAACTTGAAACAATGTTCAGAAAACAATAAATCAGAAAAACATGGCATCTGAAAGTGCTAGTTATCGACTAGAGGGGGGTGAATAGGCGATTTTTATCAAAGTCTTCAAAACATGGAAGTTTCGAATACAAACAATAGAAATAACCTAATTGATATGCAGCGGAAGATAAACTACAACAAGCAAGCCATAGTCAAGTATGCAATAGTGTTAACGTACGAAGACTAATAGCAGCTAGGTAGTAGGATCAGGATGGAAGATAGTATGAAGCCAATCAACAATAGTAGTCAAGCAATGAAGTCAATCATATAAGACAGATAAGCAATGACTTCACAAAGACAAACTCAAAGTAAAGGAGGGAAGAGATAGAACCAGTTGCTTTTTGAAGACACAGGATTTGTTGGACCAGTTCCAGTTGCTGTGACAACTGTACGTCTGATTAGGGAGGCTGAGATTCAACTCAGAAGACCGCGTCTTCACCTTATTCCCCTTGAGCTAAGGACACTTAGTCCTTGCCCAATCACTCTGGTAAGTCTTCAAGGTAGACTTCCGAACCTTCACAGACTTCGTTCACCCGGCAATCCACAATGACTCTTGGATGCTCAGAACGCGACGCCTAACCGGCTGGAGGATTCACAGTCCTCAAGTGTAATAAGTCTTCAGGTCACACAGACAGAAAGACTTCAGTGATGCCTAACACTCTTTGGCTCTGGGTGTTTGGGCTTTGTCCTCGCAAGGATTTTTCTCTCTCAATGCTTCGAGGTGGGTTGCTCTCAAACGACAAAAGCCGTATACTAACTCCGAGCAGCCACTAATTTATGGTGTAGGGGGTGGGCTATTTATAGCCACTAGGCAACCCGACCTGATTTGTCCAAAATGACCCTGGGTCACTAAGGAACTGACACGTGTTCCAACGGTCAGATTTCAAACACACGCGGCAACTTTACTTGGGCTACAAGCAAAGCTGACTCATCCAGCTCTAGATAAGGTTTGCTCTCATTGTCTTCGCTCGAAGACATAGGATTTGAGTTGAGCATCACTTTAGTCACTCTGACTTAGTTCACTTGGACCCCACTTAACAGTACGGTGGTTCCTATGACTCAACAAAGAAGAAAAGGAAGCAACGAATCCACACAGTCTTCGCGCTCCATAGTATTCACGCAATGTCTTCTCATGTCATAGTCTTCAATATGAATATCTTCTCATACCACCAATGTCTTCATACATTTTTAGGGGTCATCTCCGGTAGGTAAACCGAATCAATGAGGGACACTACCTGCGTTATCCTGCAATTCTCACAAACGCATTAGTCCCTCAACCAACTTTGTTGTCAATACTCCAAAACCAACTAGGGGTGGCACTAGATGCACTTACAATCTCCCCCTTTTTGGTGATTGATGACAAACTGGTTGAAGTTCTCAGCGGGGATAAATATGTGAAATTGTAAGGATAGGAAATAGTCTTCATAAGTTGCAAGGGCTCCCCCTGAAGATGTGCATGTAAGTAATTTGCTTTTGGAATGCAAATGCACATGGCAGGTTGTACTTGTGGAGATCCACTTCAACTTATGAAGATAATTCATCATGCATGAACTGATATAGCAAGTAGAATGACATGCATAATGAAAAATGGACGTCTGCAGAATGATCTAAGTGCGGAAGTTATCATCGCATCACAGTGAAGCAAATAAGTAGCAGACGACCATCAAGTTTAGGTGTTACAACTCAGAGAACCAAATGTTTCAAAAGGCAAGAGTTGTAAGCACGCAGCAAAATATAATGCAACCGCCCATATGAACCCGCTTGAAGACTATCAACTCATACGCTTCTCCCCCTTTTGTCAGTAAGGACCAAAAAGGTTTCAAGACATAGAGCATCTACTCGTCAACATGAGTAGGTGAAGCAGCAGGGTTGTCATCGTTGGGTGGCGGTGCAGATGAACTTGGTGCAGTGTCGATGCGCGCAGTAGTAGGAGGTGGTGAAGTAGCATCATCGACATCATCGATCACTCTGGCATTTACCGTTCCGCGGAGGAAGAATATTCAGAGTCTTCAAGAGATGGAGTATGACGCAGGACAGCAGTCCATGGAGGAGTGGAGTCAAACTGGAATCTTTCATTGAAGCCATCGTCTTGAAGATCAGCTTCAGCACTGAGCAGGGTCAAACTCTTCCATGATCGCCGGCAAGTTTCATGAGCAACAAAGGCATTCTTGGTGGCAAGGTTGCGAATGCGATTGACATCCACTAAGAGGCTTTGCATCTGTCTCTGAAGCCAGAAATGATGCTTATACTGTTTCTGATGAAGGGCCACAAGAAGTTCTCGGTCATTGAGAACGCGAGAACGCTTCCGAGGCCTTTGTGCAATGGTGCTTTTAGTGGCTTCAGTGGGTGCTCGATGAGGCAGACGAGTGTTTCCAGCCAATGGATAGATTCGTGTCGCTGCTTGAACACCTTCAATAGGCTGAGTGAAGCTTTGGTGCTCGACATTCTGAAGACAAAGAGGCTTCTTGGTAGGGTCAGAGTATATGGCTTCAATTGACATATCAACCTCTGGTAAAAAGATCAGATGATTTCGAGGAGATGGTTGATAGTTGACAGATGAGTGTCGCTTGATGAGGCGCATGACCCATGGAGCATAAAACTTCAGACCATACAGATCAGAGCCGGAAGCAGCAAGTTGCCTGATGAAAAACTCTTGAGTGTTGAAGCTGATGCCATTGAGAATATAGAAGATCAAAGTCTTCATAGCTCCTTCAAGCTTGGCCGCTGATGAATGTCCTTTGACAGGCCATAGAGTTCGCCTGATGATATGACATATGGTGCGAGGCAGATACTCAAGGTCTTCAACAAAGAAATCTGTTGGATATTCAGTGTCAGATGGCAAGGGCTTCATCATGCTCAACATCTGGCTCAAATTGGGTTCTGGCTTATGGAAGATACTCTCTACTGCATTGTGGTGTAGCTGACAGTCAGGTTCATATAGTTCTCCAGGAGTGGCTAGCCCTATAAGCTCGATGATATCCATAGCTTTGGCTTCATGATGAACATTTCCAGTCATCCACTCGAGAACCCATGTCTTGATGTCTCTGTAGTAGCCGCGAATGTGTAGAGTAGCATAGAATTGAAGCAATAGCTCTTCATTCCAATGTTCTTTGTCTGTCACAAAATGGAGCAGACCAGCATCACGAAAGCAATCAAGTGCTTCTTCTAAGCACGGCAGTCCAGCAATGGCTTCTGTATCAAGGCGCATATGAGGGAAAATGCGCCCTTTATCATATAGTACACATGAGTAATAGCTTCTCTACTGATAGCTCCAGAACCGATCTGATGATATCCTTGGCTTGGAGTAGGGGTTCTTGGCGCTGTCAAAGAAGCTATTGTGGCTTTTGAAGCCATTGGCATTGAAGGACCCTAGTGAGTTTGCGGTACCTGGAAACCTTGGCAACCTAGGCTTTGGCTTCTGGACCTGAGGCCTATGCTCAATATGATAGTCAAATTGAGGTCCTGAGGCAGTAGGCGGAGGCTCCAGAATGGGCCATCAGACAGTGGTAAACTGACCATGACTGTATGCTTGCTCAATTGTGTGAGGCCTTGGTGGCGAAACAGGAGCAGGGGCAACAGTTGAGGCGTCAGGCTGCACAACAGGTGCTTCGGGAGCGATTGTCTCATTGGCTTCAGGTGCAGCAGCCTCAGTTGTTTCAGGTTCAGTGGCCACACTTGCTTCAGGCACACTAGTTGGTGCAGGCTCCACATTAGCGTCAACCATGACTACGTCATTGGCTTCATTGGCGTTGGCCGTGGCAGCCTCAACATTGTCAACCTCCTCTTGACGAACAGGAGGGTCGGGCACAGGCACGTTCACATCAGGAACTGCTTCTTCTTCAATTGTTGGGGGAGTAGGTTCACGTACTTAATCTTGATTTTCTTTGGCTGATGCAGCCGGAATGTCTTCAGCAATATGTGCTTCAGACTCGGAGACATTCACAGTTGGAGCAGGTTCATAAAATACTTGACGTGCAACAGGTGAACGTTGCACTTCTCCTTCTAGAACGCTCGACAGAGGGACTTGAGGCCTTTGTCCTTTGCGAAGCCTACGAAATGCTGGCAACGCCTTGGGAGATGGAGTTGGTTGGGCCTGAAAGTCTTCATCCTCTTCTTGCACGGGGGGTGTAGCTTGTTGTTGTTGTTGGGGAGTACTGGGGGAGTCTTGTTCTTGCGGGCGATCAGCCCATGATGCATCCTGAGCAATTGGCGTCAGTGGACGACCAATGCTGATGAGTTCGTTGTTCGTATGAACAGGCGATGATACCACGTCATGTTCGATCTGAGGAAGAACTTCATCATCAGCTACATTGTCATCATGACCAATGTCTTCAGCAGCGATGGGTTCAGCTGCTGGAATATCTTCAGCTTCATGAGCCTCTGAGGGAGCAGGCTCATGAATGATCATCTGTCTTTCTTGATGTTCAGACGCAGGTCGAACCATTGAGATGGGTTCAACAACCAGAGGCTCTGTGGGAGCAGCCCGATTTTTCTTGGTCTTGCGCTTCTTCTTGGAGGGAGCAGCATCAGAGGCTTCAGTATTCTTCCTTTTTCTGGCTTCAGCATCGGCAGCCCTCGTCTTCTTCTATTCAGAAGTGGTTGTGGTGACCTTTGGCTTCAAGTCAGTCATGCTGCTTGGGAAGATAATGCGAGGAGCTTCTTGGCTTGAAGGTGCAGGCTGGTCAGCAGGGAGCTTCTTCTTTTTCTTTGCAGCCATCCTGGGGTCAATGCCAGGTCGACCAAGTGACTTTCGCTTCTCTACCTCATTGTAGGCAAGCACACACTTATCAGCCAAATTCTTCATACGCTCTCGAGAGCCTTGAGCTTCTTGGCGCTTTTTGAGAAAGGCTTCTTTGAGCTCATGCAGCATGACCTTGAAGTTTTTGACATCTTGCACACTGAGCTTCGCAACGTGCTTCTTGAACTGAGCCTTTTCATAATCAAGTTTGTTCTTCAGCTCAACAATGCGCTAAGCAAGAGCTAGCTCAGAAGCAATGGTGCCATTAAAGGCGATGCTTAGGCCAATGGGAAGCTGCAGATCGTCAAAGCTGAGGTTAGGGGAGTCGAACCACTCATCAATGAAGTTATGAATGATTGCCACATCAAAGAGAGGCAAGTTGTTGAAGATTTCTGCTTCTTCCTTGCTCTTGATCAGTTGCTCAAGGGCATCATCTGCAAGATCTTCATCACTGGACAGATCAATGGGATCTTCACGCAGTATAGCGGTAGGAGTCAAGGCTTGATCAGTATGCCTGACAAGTTGCTTTTTCTTCTCCGTCTTCTTGGAGATACGGGATTGATCTTCAGACTGCACACTGGCTTCAAGAGGTGCAGTGGCCAGAGGCTTCGCGCGTAAAGCTTTTGGAGGTGCAGATTTAGAGGCCTTTAGCTTCTTTTGCTTCTGTGGCTTCGAAGGAGGAGCTGGGGCTTCATCAGAATCAGCCTCGTTGTCAGAATGATCCACTTTGGCACCTTGTACCTTGATGTAGGATATGAGACCATCAAGGTTTGCAAAGGGGCCAATTCTGTTTTCTTCAGCTTCACGTGTGCCATCCTCACGGGGAGTAGAGGGGCCAGGAGTGAAGTCTAATCCCCATGACTTCTTGTTTTCCTTTGCCGAAGCCTTAGCAAACTGGAGGTTGCGCTTGAAGATATTGTCGTCACGACACTAGAGCAATGATGTTGGGTCGGCTTCTTCAGGCTGTGATCCATGGACCATGCAAGGATAGAATTCTTGCGCAATGGCTTCAGCTTTGTTCTTGGGGGGAAGGCCTCGATAGATAATATCACCCCAAGGGCTCTTGATAGCATTTTTCTCTGCGTACTCCCGGGTAACGAACTTGTACTTGTACCACTGTTCAGCCCAATAGCGTCGAATCCATTGGATTCGAGTCTTGCGTTGATTGTAATCTTCTTCAGGATCTGTTTTATACATTTCTGCCAGATCCTCAGGCAGATCCTTTGAAGTTCCCCCACGACACTGTCTGCCACCCTTCCTCACAGATTTCTCCGTAGCCATGAACTTCAAACTGAACGGTTTCAATATGTTCAAAGGCTTCAAAGGCTTTCGCTTGCTGGTCAGACAGGAACTGGCTTCAGGAGAATTGATATGATGCTGTAAGTGTTCTGCAAACGAATGCAGACTATGAGAACCAAGGGATTCTCCCACGGACATATACCTGTGATAGCATTAGAGATGCGAGGGAAGGGGAAGAGGTCATATGCATTCTCAAAAGATTTTGAAGATAAATCAGTTTGAAGACATTGACCTCATGATGCGAAGACATTCACTTATATGTGGTGAGTTGGTTCCAGATTTGTACCAATCTATGAATAAGTACAAGTGAGGAATCAAACTAGATAGGAAATCTAAGTGAACAGACTAGGCATTATGAGATGCAGACAGAATAGATCTAACATTGAGTAGGTAGAAACCACTTTCGGTAAGTAGGATGAATCTATGAAGATCAAAAAGGTGGTAAAATAGAGTTATAATTACCACACAACGAACTGCTAGATGGGAAGAATAGGAGACCGAGCAGTTCAGCCCACCGTGCCCTAACTTGGCAATGGAGGACACCAACGGTGACGGCGGAGAGGACGATGTCTGCGGTCGGCGTGAGGACGGCGTCGGAGAAGTCGCGATAGCTAAGCGCTTCGTCGCCGGTGTCGTCGAGAGCTAGCGGTGGCGCTAGGGTTTTGACGAGGTGGAGAGGTGGAAGAAGGTTTTCTTGACCGCAGGGGACACGTACTTATAAGTAGGTGTGCGGCACAGCGCAATTACGCAGGTGCCCCTGTCTGTTCACATCCATGGGACACGTGGCAAGCATGCAACATACATAGAGTTGTCCCACGTTCCCACGCCCGCCAAGTTTGTCGGATGTTCGTTCCGGCTTCTCCGGATATAGACAATAAAGATGAATCATTTAAATAGGACTTGATGTTTGTCTCTGTGTCTTCTGCTAACTAGGACGCAGAGAAGACATTCGACAGTTTCAATGGAATGCATATGATTTGGACAGATAGAGTTTGAGATAGAAAGCATAGAGGGGTTAGGGTCCGATCACATTCACTTAGTTCAAAAGATTCAACTTGAAGACATAGCTATAAGTGAATGTTGTAGAGGACAGAACGCTAGTATATATATATATATATATATATATATATGCAATCAACTCATCATAGCGCAGAAAATCATGAAGATAAATTGAAACTGAAGACAAACCAAATGCGAAGTCTTTGCAAAAGTAACGCCATGAGTGAAACACTTCAAACAGAGAAATTTGGTGGTGGCGTTACCCACCGTATAGGAAGTGTTAGACCCAGACACGGCGCACAATTATCGTGGCGCTCCGAAGTCAAATTCCATGTTAATGTATTCACACTCAGAGTGTAAATCTTCATTGATTGAAGATATACCTTACTTCGTGTGTTGCACATCTAAGTCATCAACATGCATAAGTGTTAGGATGTGTGCCTGATCACAGGACATTAGAGGATTCCAAGATATTTAGCTCACACCGTAACTTGCAAAACCTTTTCTCATCCAAGGGCTTTGTGAAGATATCTGCCGGTTGCTCTTCAGTGTTGACATGCATGATATCTATATCTTTCTTCATAACACGATCTCTAAGAAAGTGATGATGTATTTCAATGTGCTTTGTCTTCGAGTGCTGGACTGGATTGTTGGCTATCTTGATGGCACTTTCGTTGTCGCAGAAGAGAGGTACTTGTTTCAGGTTGATGCCATAATCCTTGAGAGTTTGCTTCATCCATAGAAGCTGAGCACAACAGGATCCAGCAGCAATGTATTCAGATTCAGCAGTTGAGAGTGATACACAGTTCTGCTTCTTTGAAGACCAATAGACAAGTGATCGACCAAGAAAATGACATGTGCCTGATGTAGACTTGCGATCCACCTTATCACCAGCATAATCAGCATCCGAGAATCCAACCAAATCAAATTTTGAGCCCTTGGGATACCATAATCCGAGTGTTGGGGTGTAAGCCAAATATCGAAGAATTCGCTTCACAGCTAAGTGATGCGATTCCTTTGGTGCCGCTTGGAATCGAGCACACATGCAAACACTAAGCATAATATCTGGCCTAGATGCACATAAATAAAGCAAAGAACCAATCATGGAGCGGTATACCTTTTGATCGAACTCTTTACCATTGTTGTCGGGACCAAGATGGTGTTTGGCTGGCATTGGCGTCGTGTAGCCTTTGCAGTCTTCCATTCCAAACTTCTTCAGACAATCTTTGAGGTACTTTTCTTGAGATATGAAGATGCCATTTCGTTGCTGATGAATTTGAAGACCAAGGAAGAACTTCAGCTCGCCCATCATGGACATTTGATATTGCTCTTGCATCATGTACCCAAACTCATCACTATACTTCTGGTTGGTGCAGCCGAAGATTATGTCATCCACATATATTTGGCACACAAACAATTCACCATCATATGTCTTCGTGAAGAGTGTGGATCGAGGGATCCAGGTTTGAAGCCTTTGCTCTTAAGAAAGTCTTTGATTGTATCATACCAGGCACAAGGAGCTTGTTTGAGGCCATACAGTGCTTTGTTTAGCTTGTACACCATATCAGGATGTTTTGGATCTTCAAAGCCAGGTGGTTGTGTAACATATACTTCTTCTTCAATCTTGCCATTGAGAAATGCACTTTTCACATCCATTTGATATAGCAAGATGTTGTGATGATTAGCATAGGCTAGCAGTATGTGAATAGCTTCAAGTCTAGCAACAGGAGAAAATGTTTCATCGAAGTCAATTCCTTCAACTTGAGTATATCCTTGAGCCACAAGACGTGCTTTGTTTCTGACGACTTGACCGTGCTCATCTTGTTTGTTCCGATATATCCATTTTGTGCCAATTATGTTATGCTTGCGAGGGTCAGGGCGCTTGACCAGTTCCCAAACATTATTCAGCTTGAACTGTTGAAGTTCTTCTTGCATGGCTTGAATCCATTCAGGTTCCATAAAGGCTTCAGCAACTTTCTTGGGTTCAGATATTGATACAAACGAAAAATGCCCACAGAAATTTGCTAACTGTGTTGCTCTTGATCGAGTAAGAGGACCACGTGCGTTGATGTTATCAATTATCTTCTCAATTTTTACTTCATTTGCAACACGAGGATGAACTGGACGAAGACCTTGCTCATGCTGATCATTGTCATCATTGGAAGTATTGTCTTCGGTCTGAGCATTGTCTTTAGGTTGGTTTGGTGCAGAAATGATAAGTTCCTCTTCAGGCTGTGCTTCAGAGGGCATGATCTCACCAGTTCCCATCAGCTTGATAGATTCACTGGAAGGAGCTTCATCAAGTGTGTTTGGCAGGAGCTCTCGTTGTGAACCATTGGTTTCATCAAATCGCACATCCACTGTTTCAACGATTTTGTAGTGGAAGAGGTTGAAGACTCTGTAAGAGTGTGAATCCTTTCCATAGCCAAGCATGAAGCCTTCGTGAGCTTTGGGTTCAAATTTTGACTTGTGATGGGGATCCTTGATCCAGCACCTAGCACCAAAGACTCTGAAGTAGCTGACATTTGGCTTCTTGCCAGTAAGGAGCTCATAGGATGTTTTGCCCAGAAGCTTGTGGATGTAAACACGGTTGATGATGTGACATGCAGTATCAATTGCTTCAGGCCAGAATTTTCTTGGTGTCTTGTACTCGTCAAGCATTGTTCGAGCCATCTCAATGAGGGTTCTGTTCTTGCGCTCAATAATGCCATTTTGCTGAGGTGTGTAAGGAGCAGAAAATTCATGAGTGATTCCCATTGTATCCAGATAAAGATCAAGGCCGGTGTTCTTGAATTCAGTGTCGTTATCACTTCTGATATGCTTGATCTTGACGCCATAATTGTTCATTGCTCGATTGGCGAATCGTCTGAAGACATCTTGTACTTCAGTCTTGTAGAGAATTATGTGCACCCATGTATATCTTGAGTAGTCATCAACAATGACGAAGCCATAGAGACATGCCATTGTTGTGAGGGTGGAGTAGTGAGTAGGTCCAAATAAGTCCATGTGTAGCAGCTCGAAGGGTTGAGATGTTGTCATGATTGTCTTCGAGGGATGCTTGGCCCTTGTCATCTTCCCAGCTTCGCAAGCACCACACAAATGATCTTTCTTGAACTTGACACCTTTGATGCCTATGACATGCTTCTTCTTGACGAGAGTGTGCAAGTTCCTCATGCCAGCGTGCCCTAGCCTTCGATGCCAGAGCCAGCATTCTGAAGCTTTTGCAAGAAGACATACGGCAAGCTGTGGACCTGCTGAGAAATCTACCATGTATAGATCACCTTTCCTATACCCTTCAAAGACTAGAGACTTGTCAGATTCCATTAGTACAAGGCAACGATATTTTCCAAATATCACAATCATGTTTAAGTCACAAAGCATTGAGACAGACATTAAGTTGAACCCAAGGGATTCAACAAGCATCACTTTATCCATGTGTTGATCCCTAGAGATTGCAACTCTACCTAGACCCAATACTTTGCTTTTACCAGTGTCAGCAAATGTGATTTGACTCTTGTCGGATGGACATAGGGTTGGGTCCATGAGAAGACTTCGATCACCAGTCATATGATTAGTGCATCCACTGTCAATAATCCATTCTGAAGCTTTCGGTGACATGCCCTACAGTGCAGTTAGGAGGATAGGCTTCACAAGGTATGTTGTGAAGCATAAGCATTTTACACACACATGGATTATCACTGTTTAGATCAAGATTAGAACACACAGTATGACAGATAAGAGATTCATATGTGGAATACATAGTAAGTCATTTTATCATGCGTCCCTTTGTGTTTTATGTCCCCAGCAATAATATCGGACGCTTTTGATTGCTGGCTGGAGACCATGTTCTGCAAAAGAGAGTTAATTCTTCTTCACCACCCACATCTTTAGGGGTGGCTTAGAAGCAATGAGTCTAAGTGCAGCATCTGAGAATTTCGGCTTTGGAGCCCTAGCAAATAGCCTTGCAGGAGATGAATGATACTCATATGAATAAGCAGAAAAGTTCTTAGTATTGTGAACATAGCGGTTTGAAGACACACGCTCATATTCATAAGTTTGAGTGTGATTTCCCTGCAAAACATTGGCGTTAGGGTGACTCAGGTGAGTCTTGTTTCCGTATGAAGCCGTTGGACCATGTGACGCCTTTGATCTGGGGTTTGTCTTCTTCCCTGGTGGTTTCATGACAACATTCACAGGAAGATTCTCAAGACAGCTTTTGGGAACCCAGATCTTCTTCATTGGCGGTCCATTCCTGTAGTCAGTACCAATATACCTGGCAAACACTTCACCATTCTGATTTTTGAACAGTTTATAGTTTGCATCAAAGGATTCATCAATGATAATAGGATTAGCACAGGTAAAGCTAGATAAAGTGGATGGATCCACTGAAGGTTCCTTTGCAGCAACCCATGTGGTTTTGGGATACTGCTCAGGCTTCCAGTACGATCCATCAACATTCATTTTCCTTTCGAACCCAACACCTTCTTTCCTAGGGTTTCGGTTCAGAATCTGCTTTTTGAGGACATCGCAGAGAGTCTGATGTCCCTTCAAACTTTTGTACATCCCTGTTTCAAGCAATGTCTTCAACATAGCATTTTCATCAGCAACAGCAGTGGTATCCTTCGCAGAGGGGTTAGTAACCACTTCAGTAGGTGAAGACAATGAAACAGTAGCAGCAGTGGAACATTCAGCAACAGATGTAGCGTTACCACGCTCAATGTATTTCAGACATGGTGGTTCAAATCCATCCTGAGTAACGCTGATTTGTTGAGCAAGTAATGAATCTCGCTCCTTCTGAAGATCTTCATAATCCACTCTTATCTTTTCAAGGTCTAGCTTTCTTTGAAGACATTCAGAAGAAAGCTTCTCATGATCAGACAAGAGAGCATTATGTTGATCTTGAAGGGCGTCAAACTTAGCATGAAGTCTCTGAAGACTATCAGCCAAAGCTTTTGACTGATCCATTTCTTCACCCAACATATCATCGCTCTTACTAAGCATGTCTTGAACCTTTTCCAAGATTCTTTGTTGTTTAGTGGCAAGGGAAGTAAGCTTGTCATAACTGGGGCCAAATTCATCACCTGATTCATCATCGCTAGATTCAGAGAGATAGCATTCAGTTACCTTATCACCCCTTGCCATGTGGCACGATGAGGATGATGATGATTCAGATGCAAAGGTCATCTCCTTAAGAGACTCCTTGTAGTCCTCAAACCACGGATCATGACGAGTGCGATGACCTTCATATACCTCAGAAAGCCGGTCCCAGATTAGCTTCGCGTGATTGAGGTGCATAACATTCCCGAACTGATTTCGGGACAAATGAGAGCAAATGACATCCTTCGCTGTAAGATTCAGTAGAGTATACTTGCGAATGTCATCAGCCTCTGCCATCTTGCATAGATCAGTGAGTACAATCTCAGTGACGGTCCACAGTTCGCTATCCATGGACATGAGTCACTTCTTCATCATGGCCTTCCATCGGGGATATTCATGACCATCAAAGGTGGGACAAGATATGTTCCTCAATCCTGCAGTCGACATAGCTGAAACTCCAGGTGGTTAAACCGAATCACACAGAACAAGGGAGTACCTTGCTCTGACACCAATTGAAAGTGCTAGTTATCGACTAGAGGGGGGTGAATAGGCGATTTTTATCAAAGTCTTTAAAACATGGAAGTTTCGAAGACAAACAATAGAAATAACCTAATTGATATGCAGCAGAAGATAAACTACAACAAGCAAGCCATAGTCAAGTATGCAATAGCGTTAACGTACGAAGACTAATAGCAGCTAGGTAGTAGGATCAGGATGGAAGATAGTATGAAGCCAATCAACAATAGTAGTCAAGCAAAGAAGTCAATCATATAAGACAGATAAGCAATGACTTCACGAAGACAAACTCAAAGTAAAGGAGGGAAGAGATAGAACCAGTTGCTTGTTGAAGACACAGGATTTGTTGGACCAATTCCAGTTGCTGTGACAACTGTACATCTGGTTAGGGAGGCTGAGATTCAACTCAGAAGACCGCGTCTTCACCTTATTCCCCTTGAGGTAAGGACACTTAGTCCTCGCCCAATCACTCTGGTAAGTCTTCAAGGTAGACTTCCGAACCTTCACAGACTTCGTTCACCCGGCAATCCACAATGACTCTTGGATGCTCAGAACGCGACGCCTAACCGGATGGAGGATTCACAGTCCTCAAGTGTAATAAGTCTTCAGGTCACACAGACAGAAAGACTTCAGTGATGCCTAACACTCTTTGGCTCTGGGTGTTTCGGCTTTGTCCTCGCAAGGATTTTTCTCTCTCAAATGCTTCGAGGTGGGTTGCTCTCAAACGACAAAAGCCGTATACTAACTCTGAGCAGCCACCAATTTATGGTGTAGGGGGGTGGGCTATTTATAGCCACTAGGCAACTCGACCTAATTTGTCCAAAATGACCCTGGGTCACTAAGGAACTGACACGTGTTCCAACGGTCAGATTTCAAACACACGCGGCAACTTTACTTGGGCTACAAGCAAAGCTGACTCATCCAACTCTAGATAAGGTTTGCTCTCGTTGTCTTCGCTCGAAGACATAGGATTTGAGTTGAGCATCACTTCAGTCACTCTGATTTAGTTCACTTGGACCCCACTTAACAGTACGGTGGTTCCTATGACTCAACAAAGAAGAAAAGGAAGCAACGAATCCACACAGTCTTCGCGCTCCATAGTCTTCACGCAATGTCTTCTCATGTCATAGTCTTCAATATGAATATCTTCTCATACCACCAATGTCTTCAATGTCTTCATACATTTTTAGGGGTCATCTCCGATAGGTAAACCGAATCAATGAGGGACACTACCTGCGTTATCCTGCAATTCTCACAAACGCATTAGTCCCTCAACCAACTTTGTCGTCAATACTCCAAAACCAACTAGGGGTGGCACTAGATGCACTTACAGCATCCATAGGCTGCCAAGCCTCAATATCAAGTGATTTTCATGTGCTGCACAGCCACTAGATTAATTCTTCATTCAAACCTGTAAGCCGGGCCTCACATGACTGACCATGTAACTTTAGACAAGTTTAGGGTCTTTAGAAGATTGATTGTCATGAGTACGATGGGTCATTCTAGGATTACCTAGGCGGAGTGGCAGACAAAAAAGGCAGGATAAACCGGAATTTTGGTGATTTACACCTAGCATTCCAACCAATCAACAAGGGTTTAATAAATGCTATGTTCGTTGAACAGGGAGCCCCCAAGTGACATATTAAGACTTTCAAGGCAAGATACCTATGTTTGAACTATGCAATGCCACATGTTCTCTTTGGTAACCTTTAACTTGGGAAATAAGGCCCCAAGAATTTTCAACAAAGGCTATAAGCCGGATGAAATAGGGTAGTCATAGCTAGGCTCAATGAGCAGGAAGCCCCCAAATAATTTTTAATCAAGGCATACAAGCCGGATCAAGAGGGTAGTCACAGCTATGCTCCATGAGCAGGAAGCCCCCAAGTGATCGTTATGAACACACAATAAAGACTCAGATACTCAGAAATGAAATGAGAGAGGACCTAAATTATCAAGGATGTCGACTTTATTATACTTGATCATAATATATCAATGGATGAACATATGTACAGCACAAGAGCCAATGGCTCAGGTGTAATAAGGCCGAAGATGAGCAATGTTCCAAGGCCGCCGGGTCTCCTCCTCCGATGTGCGTGAGTCCTTGTGGCCTCGAACATCAATGAGGTAGTAGGATCCATTGTTCAAGTTTTTGCTGACCACAAAGGGTCCTTCCCAAGGTGGGGAGAGCTTGTGCATATCTCTCTGATCCTGGATAAGCCGGAGCACCAGGTCACCTTCTTGAAAGGTCCAGGTTTTAACCCGGCGGCTATGATAACGTCACAGATCCTGTTGGTATATTGCCGAATGAGCCGCTGCAAGGTCGCGTTCTTCATCCAACAAGTCAAGAGCATCTTGACGTGCCTTTTCATTATCAGCTTCAACAGAAGCCACCACACGAGGCGAATCATGACGGATGTCACTAGGGAGAACCGCCTCTGCTCTGTAAACCATGAATAAAGGCATGTAACCCGTGGATCTGTTGGGGGCAGTATTAATAATCCAAAGCACCGAGGGTAACCCCTCAACCCAACAAACCGGCGTCCTCTGCAAAGGGACCATAAGCCAGGGTTTTATACCTCTCAAGATTTCTTGATTGGCCCTTTCAGCTTGACCATTGGACTGGGGGTGAGCCACTGACGAGACATCAAGACGAATATGCTCTTGTTGACAGAATTCTTTCATAGCACCCTTAGACAAATTAGTGCCATTATCAATTATTATACGATGAGGATAACCAAAACGGAAAATCGCCTTTTTGATGAACTGAACTTGTTGTTGCCGCATCACATTTACTGACCAGCACAGCCTCACCCCACTTTGTGAACTTGTCAGCCACCACCAAGAGGTGGGTCTTCTTGTCCTTGGACCTTTTGAAAGGTCCAACCATATCTAACCCCCAAACTGCAAACGGCCAAGTAATTGGAATCATCCTTAATTCTTGAGCCGGCACATGAGTTTGTTTTGAAAATTTCTGATAGCCATCACACTTGCTAACCAGATCTTCTGCATCAGCATGAGCCATCAGCCAATAAAACCCATGATGAAAAGCCTTAGCAATGAGAGATTTAGAGCCGGCATGATGGCCGCAATATCCTTCATGAATCTCCCTTAGAATTTCACGACCCTCCTCAGGAGAGATGCATCGTTGAAACACCTCTGTAACACTGCATCGGTGTAACTCGCCATTGACAATGGTCATTGACTTAGGTCTCTGGGTTATTTGCCTGGCCAATGTTTCATCATCAGGTAACTCACTCCGGGTCATATAAGCCAAATATGGAACAGACCAAGCAGTAATAGCATGGAGAGCCGCCACCAACTGTGCCTCCGGGTCAAGGATAGCAAGATCTTCTTCTATAGGAAATTTAACAGAAGGATTATTAAGAACATCAAGAAAAGCATTAGGTGGTGCAGGTTTACGCTGGGACCCCAGCCGGCTTAAAGCATTAGCTGCCTCATTTTTTCCTGCGATTAATATGTTCCACCTGATAACCCTTGAAATGGCCAACAATATCATCAACCGCCTGGCGATAAGCCGCCATGAGCGGGTCTTTGGAATCTCAAGTTCCTGAGACCTGCTGAGCCACTAGATCTGAATCACCAAAACACCTGACCTGACTTAGGTTCATCTCCTTAGCCATCCGAAGCTCATGGAGCAAAGCCTCATATCCAGCTGCATTGTTAGTGCAAGGAAACATCAGCCTCAAAACATAACATAACTTATCACCTCATGGGGAATTCAAAATAACTCCAGCCCCCGATCCTTCCAATTGCCTGGATCCATCAAAATGAATAGTTCAATATGTATTATCCGGTTGGCTGGGGAGTGGATGTACAAACCTAACACCTGAGTTCGAATCCTCATGGAGGCGAATTTAGGTTCCTATTTATTCTTGAGGACCAGGCTTTCTTGGTACTCACGCATTTATTGAGGACTAGGCTCGGTGCATAACCGAGATTAAAAATCCCAGTACTCATACTAAAAAGGCCGTATGCATCACTAGTTGGTGCAAAGGCAGGGGAAGTGAAATTCTCCCCCAACTTTTAAGGCTCCCCCGCGTCGCCCCCCGCCCGGGCGGCTCGGGTGGAAATCCTAGCCCCCACCACCGTCGGGCGCCTCCATCTTCCTCCTCCCCTCCGCCGCCGTTGGAGGAGGCCATCGGGCGAAGCCTCGGGCGGATGACAGCGGCAGCAGAGGCCCTCTTCCCTCCTGCATCGCATCGGGTGAGGCGGGTCTCTCGCGGCACCAGGGCACTCCACCCTGATCTGCAACGCGGAGGCGCGGTCATTCCTCCGGCGACGTTGCAAGGTGGCGGGTGGTGAGGGGCGGAGGCGGCGAGCTGCGGGCTTCGTGGAAGATTTGGTGGTGCCGGACGCTCGGAGGGCTTGCATGGCCATGGCGGAGGAGGTTGCATAGGCCGGCGGCTCAGCCGGTCGGCGGCGACAGAACAAGGCCGGTGGCAGCGGCGAGTTCTGTCTGGATCCCGAGGCGGCGGCCCTGGATGGTGGCGGTGGGTGAAGCTAGGGCTTCCCGCGGTGGCATGGCGTGGTGTAGTCCCTGTCCAAGGCAGATCTGTGACGGCGATCTGATTGCGGATTGGTTCGGATCAAAGACGGTGACGAGCGTGTGGGATCCATCTCGGCGGCTCTCACAGTTTGGCGAGGTGGGGTGTGAGCCCTCCTCCGAAGCTCCAGTGGTGGCACACTCTGGCAATGGCCGGTGCGCCAGGGCTCCTACGGTGGCACTGCTGTTGTGGCTGGTCGCTGGATCTAGGTGGCTAGATATGGGGCCTTTAAAGCGGTCGAGATGGTGCACAGGTCGTCGGGTGGATTCATTGGGACGGATCCGGGTGAAAACCTGGTATTCGGTCGTTGGCCGGAGCCGATGATGACAATGCCCTTATCATCGCTTCCCTCATGAAGGCATCGTCGAGGTGAAACTCCCAACCCCACCCAATACCTCCGGGGGAAACCCTAGATCAGTTGATCGGATGACGACGGCATTCATTTGTCGTTACCCCCTTGGGGGCGGCATTCTTGGAGATGCACTCGGGCTCGAGGGACCAGCGGTTGGCTTCTTCGGTGGAGTGGTGTTTCTTTCTACATATTCATGGCACACGTTCTTGGCGGCATGGAGCAGTGGAGGCTTGGCGTCAGATGTGTGGCGGTGGACACGCGCAGGAGGTCGACGCTGTCTGGCGTCATGGTGGCATTGGCAGCAGCTAGACCGGGCAAGGTAGATGCAGCAGTACAACTTTGAAGATGGATTGGTGGCAGGTGGCTCCGACGGCCTCATACCCGGCAGGCGTCCTGGTTGAGGAGCATGTTGGACTGGTGGGTGCCCATACACGGCAGACGCCCTGGTTGGGACCTCAGGTCTTAGATGTTAGGTTCGGCTGCGAGGTCTGTTTTGTATCAGGCCCAGACTATCAGCATCCCTTCATCAATTGGATAGGCGTAGCGACAGTTTGTTGCCTAGACGGTGGCTTCAGTCTTACTGTTGTATGACTTTGTACGGTCTTGTGTGAATAATTAATAAAATGGTTGCATGCATCGTCCATATGCAAAGGCCGGGGGTCCTCCTCCATTTCTAAAAAAATCCGGCTTATCCTCAGGCATCTGCAACTCTGTCCAATCATTGATGAAACCAACAAGGGCTTAAGACTTAATGGTTGTTCGAGGCACATACTTCAAACCATGGGGTCCAAGTTCAATTGCCCACTTAGCCACCCAACTTGTAGCTTCTCTGTTTTGAATAATATCACCCAGAGGAGAAAAACTGACTACAGTGATAGGATGACCAAAGAAATAATGCTTCAACCTGTGACTAGCCACAAACACTCCATAAACGAGCTTCTGCCAATGTGGGTATCTCTGTTTAGATTCAATTAACACCTCACTGACATAATAAACCGGCCTTTGAATAGGATATTCCTCTCCTGACTCCTTCCTTTCCACCACAATTGCCACACTGATAGCTCTGTTGTTAGCAGCCACATATAAGAGCAAGGGCTCCTTATCGATAGGAGCTGCAGGAACGGGCGGCTCAGCGAGCTTTCTCTTAAGCACCTCAAACACCTCATTGGCAGCATTACTCCAAACAAAGTGATCTGTCTTCTTCATCATCTGGTAGAGAGGAATAGCCTTTTCATCCAGGCGGCTTATAAACCGGCTTAGCGCTGCAATACAACCCGCCAAATGCTGAACATCATTAATACACGCCGGATTATCCAAGGAAGTGATAGCCTTGATCTTCTCCGGATTAGCTTCAATACCTCTCTCAGAAACCAGGAAACCCAAGAGCTTTCTCGCTGGCACACCAAAAACACATTTATCCGCTTAAGCATCATCTTATAGACCCGGAGATTATCAAAGGTCTCCTTCGGATCATCTATCAAGGTTTCCTTCTTCCTGGATTTCACAATGATGTCATCCACATAAGCATGAACATTGCGCCCAATCTGGTTGTGGAGACAATTCTGCACACAACGCTGCTAAGTCGCGTGGGCACTCTTGAGCCCAAAAGGTAGACACATAGCAGAAGGCTCCAAATGGAGTAATAAAAGTTGTTTTCTCCTGGTCCTTAACTGCCATCTTGATCTGATGATAACCAAAATAAGCATCTAGAAAACTCAAACGCTCACAACGTGTGGTAGCATCAATGATCTAATCAATACAAGGGAGAGCAAAAGGATCAGCCGGACAAGCCTTGTTAAGGTCCATGTAATCCACACACATACGCCAAGTGTCGTTCTTTTTAAGCACTAGCATCGGGTTAGCCAACCATTCAGGATGAAAATTTCAACAATAAAACCAGCCGCCAAGAGCCAGGCCACCTCTTCACCAATGGCATTGCGTCTTTCTTCATTAAAACGATGAAGGAATTGCTTTACCGGTTTAAACTTTGGATCAATATTAGGAGTGTGTCCAGCGAGTTCTCTCGGTACACCTGGCATGCCAAATGGTTTCCATGCAAAGATGTCATGGTTCTCACGGATGAACTCGATGAGCGTGCTTTCCTTATTTTGGATCCATATTGGCACTGATGATGAACTGCTTGGATGAGTCACCAGGAACAAAGTCAACCGTCTTAGTATCATCTGCCAATTTAAACTTCAACAGCGGGTCCTGCTATGTGGTTGGCTTCTTCAAGGGGGTCATGTCGGTCGGGTCAACATTATCTTTATAGAACTTCAGTTCCTCTATTGCACAAGCTGACTCAGCATAGGCAGCATCGCCTTCCTCGCAATCCAAAGCTATCTTTGTGTTTCCATGCACCGTGATGGTTCCCTTATAACCCGGCATCTTGAGCTACAGATAAACATAACAAGGTCATGCCATAAATTTAGCATAAGCTGGCCGTCCAAATAGGGTGTGATAAGGGATCTTGATCTTGACCACTTCAAAGGTCAATTTTTCAACCCTGTAGTCATACTCATTACCAAAAACCGCCTCCAAGGTTATCTTGCCCACTGGATATGCCGACTTACCGGGCACCACCCATGAAAAACTGTAGAAGATTGCTTAAGATCCTTATTAGTCAAATTCATATGGCGCAAAGTATCATAATAGAGGATATTGATGATGATGCCTCCATCCATGAGCACTTTAGTGAACTTATATTCTCCAACCTGTGGTGCCACTACTAAAGCCAGCTAACCCGGATTATCAACGCGGGGCGGGTGATCTTCGCGGCTCCATACAATGGGTTGCTCTGACCATCGTAAGTATCGGGGAACCGCCGGCTCAACTGCGTTCACCGCCCGCTTGTGAACCTTCTGATCCCGCTTGCACAAACTCGTGGTAAACACATGATATTGACCACTATTCAGCTGCTTCGGATGACTTTGATAACCAGACTGTTGCTGTTGTTGCTGCTGCTAATTACCTTGACTAGACTGTTGGTTAAAACCACCTTGATTACCTTGACCCTGGAATCCAGAGCTTGAGCTGCCACCTCCAAAGCCGGATCGGTGAGAGCCGGATCCTGACCCGCCCTGCGGGCCCTAGTTACCCTGATAAAAACTGGAATTTCTATACTCCCTCATGATGAAGCAATCTTTCTAGAGATGAGTGGTCGGCTTATCTTGAGTACTATGCTTTGGGAAAGGCTGATTCATCATCGCTTCAAGGTTGAACTTTGGCCCACCAAACCGGGGTGCTGATGACTTCCGCTTACGTTTACCATTACTAAATCTAAACCGCCGTCAGTTTGCTTGCGCTTACCATTATTACCTTGGCCCGCCGCGTTGTGCTGCTGTCCCTTTGCATTGCCATTCTTTTTCCCCTTACCAGCTTTCTCCTCATCAGACTCAGGGTCCTTAGTGCTGTCAGAATCAGCATATTTGATGAGAGCCGCCATAAGCTCCCCCATGTCATTGCAATGGCGCTTAAGCCGCCCCAGCTTCTGCTTAAGGGGAAGGAAACGGCAATTTTTCTCCAAAATCAGGATAGTTGAGCTGACATTGATGTTGTCCGATGAATGAATGGTGGCCGAGATCGGGCGCACCCAATGGGCGGTCGACTCACCCTCACTCTGAACACAAGTGTCTAAATCAAGAATTGACATAGGTTGTTTGCATATATCCTTAAAATTCTGAATAAAGCACACCTTCAATTCATCCCATGACTTGACGGAGTTAGGAGGCAATCCCTTCAGCCAGGTACGAGCCCGCCCATCCAACATCATGGTGAAATACTTAGCGCACGCAGCGTCATTGACATCCAACATCTCCATGGCCATCTCGTAGCTCTCAATCCAAGCCTCTAGGGGCTAATCCACTGTGTAATTGGGTACCTTTCGAGGGCCTTTGAAGTCCTTGGGTAACCGCTCATTGCGTATAGCCGGCACTAAACATGGCACACCCACCGTCCTAGAAGTCACCCCAGCTTCTATGGATGTCAAAGGGTGTAATTAAGGTTGCTGAGCCGCCAACTGAGCCGCCAACTCCGCCTCGCGGCGAGCCCGTGCTTGGTCTACCACCAACTAAGCATGGTTATCAACTCGTGGCGGGTCATGCCCACGGGGTTGGTTGTGATGTCGCTCACTGTTTGAAACCGCCGGTGACTCCATGTGCCGGCTATAGCTTCGACTTGGACGCGGAGTTGAATGAATTCAGTCACGGCTGTAGGAGTAAGCCACCTGCTGGGCCACCGCCGTTTGAAGAAGTTCCACGGCCTTCCATGTTGGGGAACGTAGTAATTTCAAAAATTTCCTACGAACATGCAAGATCATGGTGATGCATAGCAACGAGAGGGGAGAGTGTCGTCCACATACCCTCGTAGATCGTAAGTGGAAGCGTTATGACAACACGGTTGATGTAGTCGTACGTCTTCACGATCGACCGATCCTAGTACCGAACATACGGCACCTCCGCGATCTACACACGTTCAGCTCGGTGACGTCCCACGAACTCACGATCCAGTAGAGCTTCGAGGGAGAGTCCCGCCAGCACGACGGTGTGATGACGGTGTTGATGAAGCTACCGACGCAGGGCTTCGCATAAGCACCGCTATGATATGACCGAGGCGGATTATGGTGGAGGGGGGCATCGCACACGTCTAAAAGATCAATGATCAACTTGTGTATCTGTTGTCCCTTTGGGGTGTCCCCTGCCCACCTATATAAAGGAGGAAGGAGGAGGAGGACGGCCCTAGAGGGGGCGTGCCAAGTGTGGGGAGTCCTACTAGGACTCCCAAGTCCTAGTAGGATTCTCCTTTTCCTTTCCGGAGTAGGAGAGAAGAAAGAGGGAAAGAGAGAGGGAGTAGGAAAGGGCAAGGTGGGGCGCTGCCCCCTTTCCCCTAGTCCAATTCGGACCCATGGGGGGGCGCCTCCTTCCCTTTGGCATGCCTCCTCTATTCCCGTATGGCCCAATAAGGGCCAATACTTCTCCCGGCTAATTCCCGTAACTCTCTGGTACCCCGAAAAATACCCGAATCACTCAGAACCTTTCGATGTCCGAATATAGCCTTCCAATATATCGATATTTACGGCTCGACCATTTTAACACTCCTCATCATGTCCCCGATCTCATCCGAGACTCCGAACTACCTTCGGTACATCAAAACACATAAACTCATAATACTGATCGTCACCGAATTTTAAGCATGCGGACCCTACGGGTTCGAGAACTATGTAGACATGACCGAGACACGTCTCCAGTCAATAACCAATAGCGGAACCTGGATGCTCATATTGGCTCCTACATATTCTACGAAGATCTTTATCGGTCAAACCGCATAACAACATACATCGGTATGTTACTTGCCCGAGATTCGATCGTCGGTATCTCAATACCTAGTTCAATCTCGTTACTGGCAAGTCTCTTTACTCGTTCCGTAATGTATCATCCCGCAACTAACTCATTAGTCACATTGCTTGTAAGGCTTATAGTGATGTGCATTACCGAGAGGGCCCAGAGATACCTCTCCGACAATCGGAGTGACAAATCCTAATCTCGATATATGCCAACTCAACAAGTACCATCAGAGACACCTGTAGAGCACATTTATAATCACCCAATTATGTTGTGATGTTTGGTAGCACACAAAGTGTTCCTCCAGTATTCGAGAGTTGCATAATCTCAAAGTCATAGGAACATGTATAAGTCATGAAGAAAGCAATAGCAACAAGCTAAACGATCAAGTGCTAAGCTAACGGAATGGGTCAAGTCAATCACATCATTCTCTAATGATGTGATCCCGTTAATCAAATGACAACTCATGTCTATAATTAGGAAACACAACCATCTTTGATTCAATGAGCTAGTCAAGTAGAGGTATACTAGTGACATTATGTTTGTCTATGTATTCACACATGTACTAAGTTTCCGGTTAATACAATTCTAGCATGAATAATAAACATTTATCATGAAACAAGGAAATAAATAATAACTTTATTATTGCCTCTAGGGCATATTTCCTTCAGTCTCCCTCTTGCACTAGAGTCAATAATCTAGTTCACATCATCATGTGATTTAACACCAATATTCACATCTGTATGTGATTAACACCCATAGTTCACATCGTCATGTGACCAACACCCAAAGGGTTTACTAAAGTCAATAATCTAGTTCACATTGCTATGTGATTAACACCCAACGAGTACTAAGGTATGATCATGTTTTTCTCATGAGAGAAGTTTAGTCAATGGGTCTGTCACATTCAGAGCCGTATGTATTTTGCAAATATTTTATGTCTACAATGCTATGCATGGAGCTACCCTAGCTTATTGCTCCCACTTTCAATATGTATCCAGATTGAGACTTAGAGTCATCTGGATCGGTGTAAAAGCTTGCATCAACGTAACTCTTTATGACGAACTCTTTTATCACCTCCATAATTGAGAAATATTTCCTTAGTCCTCACTAAGGATATTCTTGACCGTTGTCCAGTGATCTACTCCTAGATCAAAATTATACTCCCTTGCCAAACTCAGAGCAAGGTATACAATAGGTCTGGTACACAGCATAGCATACTTTATAGAACCTATGACTGAGGCATAGGGAATGACTTTTCATTCTCTTTCTATTTTCTGTCATGGTCGGGTTTTGAGTCTTAATCAACTTCACACCTTGCAACACAGGCAAGAACTCCTTCTTTGACTATTCCATTTTGAACTAGTTCAAAATCTTATCAAGGTATGTACTCATTGAAAAATCTTATCAAGCGTCTTAATCTATCTCTATAGATCTTGATGCTCAATGTGTAAGCAGCTTCACCGAGGCCTTTCTTTGAAAAACTCCTTTCAAACACTCCTTTATGCTTTCCAGAAAATTCTACATTATTTCTGATCAATAATATGTCATTCACATATACTTATCAGAAAGGATGTAGTGCTCCCACTCACTTTCCTGTAAATACAGGCTTCACCGCAAGTCTGTATAAAACTATATGTTTTGATCAACTCATCAAAGCGTATATTCCAACTCTGAGATGCTTGCACCAGTCCATAGATGGATCACTGGAGCTTGCACACTTTGTTTAGCACCTTTAGGATTGACAAAAACTTTCTGGTTGCATCATATATAACTCTTCTTTAATAAATCCATTAAGGAATGCAGTTTTGACATCCATTTGCCAGATTTCATAAAATGTGGCAATTGCTAACATGATTCCGATAGACTTAAGCATCGATACAAGTGAGAAAATCTCATCGTATTCAACACCTTGAACTTGTCGAAAAACTTTTTGCGACAAGTCGAGCTTTGTAGATAGTAACACTACTATCAGCGTCGGTCTTCCTCTTGAAGATCCATTTATTTTCTATGGCTTGCCGATCATCGGGCAAGTCCACCAAAGTCCACACTTTGTTCTCATACATGGATCCCATCTCAGATTTCATGGCCTTCAAGCCATTTTGCGGAATCTGGGCTCATCATCGCTTCCTCATAGTTTGTAGGTTCATCATGGTCTAGTAAGATGACTTCCAGAACAGGATTATCGTGCCACTCTGGTGCGAACTGTACTTTGGAAGACCTACGAGGTTCTGTAGTAACTTAATCTGAAGTTTCATGATCATCATCATTAGCTTCCTTACTAATTGGTGTAGGAATCACTGGAACTGATTTCTGTGATGAACTACTTTCCAATTCGGGAGAAGGTACAATTTCCTTATCAAGCTCTACTTTTCTCCCACTCACTTCTTTCGAGAGAAACTCCTTCTCTAGAAAGGATCCATCTTAGCAATGAATATCTTGCCTTTGGATCTGTGATAGACAGTGTACCCAACAGTTTCCTTTGGGTATTCTATGAAGACGCACTTCTCCGATTTGGGTTCGAGCTTATCAGGTTGAAACTTTTTCACATAAGCATCGCAGCCCCAAACTTTAGGAAACGACAACTTTGGTTTCTTGCCAAACCATAGTTCATAAGGTGGCGTCTCAACGGATTTTGATGGTGCCCTATTTAAAGTGAATGCAGTTGTCTCTAATGCATAACCCCAAAACAATAGTGGTAAATCAGTAAGAGACATCATAGATTGCACCATATCCAATAAAGTGCGGTTACGATGTTCGGACACACCATTACGCTGTGGTGTTCCAGGTGGCGTGAGCTGAGAAACTATTCCATAGTGTTTTAAATGAAGGCCAAACTCGTAACTCAAGTATTCTCCTCCATGATCAGATCGTAGAAACTTTTATTTTCTTGTTACGATGATTCTCCACTTCACTCTGAAATTCTTTAAACTTTTCAAATTTTTCAGACTTGTGTTTCATTAAGTAGATATACTCATATCTGCTTAAATCATCTGTGAAGGTAAGAAAATAACGATAGCCGCCATGAGCATCAACACTCATTGGACCGCATACATCGGTATGTATTATTTCCAATAAGTCACTAGCTCGTTCCATTGTTTCGGAGAACGGAGTTTTAGTCATCTTGCCCATAAGGCATGGTTAGCAAGCATCAAATGATTCATAATCAAGTGATTCCAAAAATCCATCTTTATGGAGTTTCTTCATGCGCTTTACACCGATATGACCCAAATGGCAGTGCCACAAATATGTTGCACTATCATTATTAACTTGCATCTTTTGGCATCAATATTATGAATATGTGTATCACTACGATCAAGATTCAATAGACCATCAACATTGGGTGTTTGACCATAGAAGGTTTTATTCATGTAAACAGAATAACAATTTATTCTCTGTCTTAGATGAATAATCGTATCGCAATAAACATGATCTAAACATATTTTATGCTCAACGCAAACACCAAATAACATTTATTTAGGTTCAACACTAATCTCGAAAGTATAGGGAGAGTGCGATGATGATCATATCAATCTTGGAACCATTTCCAACACACATCGTCACTTCACCCAGTCCGCATCATTGCTACTATCATCTTTCAACTTAGTTTTCTCTAGGAACACATATAAAAACATAGGGAAGCAACAAAGCGAGCTACTGATCTACAACATTATTTGCAAAATACTATCAAAACTAAGTTCATGATAAATTAAACTTCAATTAATCATATTACTTAAGAACTCCCACTTAGATAGACATCCCTCTAGTCATCTAAATGATTACGTGATCCAAATCAACTAAACCATGTCCGATCATCACGTGAGATGGAGTAGTTTTCAATGGTGAGCATCACTATGTTGATCATATCTACTATATGATTCACGCTTGACCTTTCGGTCTCAGTGTTCCGAGGCCATATCTGCATATGCTAGGCTCGTCAAGTTTAACCTGAGTATTTATGTGTGTGCAAAACTGGCTTGCACCCGTTGTATGTGAACGTAGAGCTTATCACACCTGATCATCACGTGGTGTCTCGGCACGGCGAACTTTGGCAACGGTGCATACTCAGGGAGAACACTTGTACCTTGAAATTTAGTGAGAGATCATCTTATAATGCTACCGTCAATCAAAGCAGAATAAGATGCATAAAGGATAAACATCACATGCAATCAATATATAAGTGATATGATATGGCCATCATCATCTTGTGCCTTTGATCTCCATCTCCAAAGCACCGTCATGATCACCATTGGCTTGACACCTTGATCTCTATCGAAGCATCATTGTCGTCTCACCAACTATTGCTACTACGACTATCGCTACCGCTTAGTGATAAAGTAAAGCAATTATAGGGCGATTGCATTGCATACAATAAAGCGACAACCATATGGCTCCTGCCAGTTGTCGATAACTTCGTTACAAAACATGATCATCTCATACAATAAAATATAGCATCATGTCTTGACCATATCACATCACAACATGCCCTACAAAAACAAGTTAGACGTCCTCTACTTTGTTGTTGCAAGTTTTACGTGGCTGCTACGGGCTGAGCAAGAACCGTTCTTACCTACGCATCAAAACCACAACGATATTTCGTCAAGTTAGTGTTGTTTTAACCTTCAACAAGGACCGGGCATAGCCACACTCGATTCAACTAAAGTTGGAGAAACTAACACCCGCGAGCCACCTGTGTGAGAAGCACGTCGGTAGAACCAGTCTCACATAAGCGTATGCATAATGTCGGTCCGGGCCGCTTCATCCAACAATACCGCTGAATCAAAGTATGGCATGCTGGTAAGCAGTATGACTTGTATCGCCCACAACTCACTTGTGTTCTACTCGTGCATATAACATCTTCGCATAAATCTGGCTCTGATACCACTATTGGGGAAAGTAGTAATTTAAAAAAATTCCTACGCACACGCAAGATCATGGTGATGCATAGCAACGAGAGGGGAGAGTGTCATCTACGTACCCTCGTAGACCGTAAGAGGAAGCGTTATGACAACATGGTTGATGTAGTCGTACGTCTTCACAATCGACCGATCCTAGTACCGAACGTACGGCACCTCCGCAATCTGCACACATTCAGCTCGGTGACGTCCCACGAACTCACGATACAGTAGAGCTTCGAGGGAGAGTTCCATCAGCATGACGGCGTGATGACGGTGTTGATGAAGCTACCGACGCAGGGCTTCGCATAAGCACCGCTACGATATGACTGAGGTGGATTATGGTGGAGGGGGGCACCGCACATGGCTAAAAGATCAATGATCAACTTGTGTATCTGTTGTCCCTTTGGGGTGTCCCCTGCCCACATATATAAAGGAGGGAGGAGGAGGAGGCCGGCCCTAGAGGGGGCGCGCCAAGTGTGGGGAGTCCTACTAGGACTCCCAAGTCCTAGTAGGATTCCCCTTTTCCTTTCCGGAGTAGGAGAGAAGAAAGAGGGAAAGAGAGAGGGAGTAGGAAAGGGCAAGGTGGGGCGTCGCCCCCTTTCCCCTAGTACAATTCGGACCCATGGGGGGGCGCCTCCTTCTCTTTGGCATGCCTCCTCTATTCCCGTATGGCCCAATAAGGCCCAATACTTCTCCCGGCGAATTACTGTAACTCTCCGGTACCCCGAAAAATACCCGAATCACTCGGAACATTTCCGATGTCCGAATATAGCCTTCCAATATATTGATCTTTACGGCTCGACCATTTCGAGATTCCTCGTCATGTCCCAGATCTCATCCGGGACTCCGAACTACCTTCGGTACATCAAAACACATAAACTCATAATACTGATCGTCACCGAACGTTAAGCGTGCGGACCCTACAGGTTCGAGAACTATGTAGACATGACCGAGACACGTCTCCGGTCAATAACCAATAGCGGAACCTAGATGCTCATATTGGCTCCTAAATATTCTACAAATATTTTTATCGGTCAAATCGCATAACAACATACGTTGTTCCCTTTGTCATCGGTATGTTACTTGCCCGAGATTCGATCGTCGGTATCTCAATACCTAGTTCAATCTCGTTACCGGCAAGTCTCTTTACTCTTTCCATAATGTATCATCCTGCAACTAACTCATTAGTCACATTGCTTGCAAGGCTTATAGTGATGTGCATTACCGAGAGGGCCCAGAGATACCTCTCCGACAATCGGAGTGAAAAATCCTAATCTCGATATATGCCAACTCAACAAGTACCATCGGAGACACCTGTAGAGCACCTTTATAATCACCCAGTTACGTTGTAACGTTTGGTAGCACACAAAGTCTTCCTCCGGTATTCGGGAGTTGCATAATCTCGTAGTCATAGGACATGTATAAGTCATGAAGAAAGCAATAGCAACAAACTAAACGATCAAGTGCTAAGCTAACGGAATGGGTCAAGTCAATCACATCATTCTCTAATGATGTGATCCCATTAATCAAGTGACAACTCATGTCTATGGTTAGGAAACACAACCATCTTTGATTCAACGAGCTAGTCAAGTAGAGGCATACTAGTGACATTATGTTTGTCTATGTATTCACATATGTACTAAGTTTCCGGTTAATACAATTCTAGCATGAATAATAAACATTTATCGTGAAATAAGGAAATAAATAATAACTATATCATTTCCTCTAGGGCATATTTCCATCATTCCGAGCCTCGACTGCCTCAGGACTCTCGCCTGTCACCGAGAGAGCCGCCAATCGTGACGTCGCGGCGATCATGTTGTCCAACGGGTTAGAGAAGTGACCCGAAGGTGTGGAAACTCGCTGAGGTGGGGATGAATTAACACGAGCCGGATCCGCCACATGGGGTTGAGCCGCCGCTCCGGTCCTAGGTGCTTCAGGGCCCCGGGTCACATCGAGCTCGTTACTTGGTCCTGCCCCAGGCGTATTGATGAGATTTCTTGCATCAAACTCATGAGGCAGACGACTCTTGTATCTCCTTTTAAAAACAGTGTTTGATGCATTCTGGTCCAAGCTCAAGCGAAAATTTTCTGCTTGAATCCGTTGTGTCTCCCTCTCCAAGGCGGCTCGCTCTATCGCCATCCTGGTGTTCTTAGCGTTAAGATCATCCTTAGCCTGAGCTATCTCATCATGTAACTTTGCAACGTCCATGTTATTTTGTGCTTGGTTCGTCGGGGTTACCTCCACTGCCAGCAAAGTTGCCAGAGCCTGCAAAAGTTCAGATAAAACTTGAGCCGGCGGGTGCACAGGGCCTCCTGCCCCGTCTGCCATAGCAGTCACTGAACCGGAGATCATTGCTGCCGCAGTTGAAGAATTCTACACCGGTTGTGTGTCGGCCATGAAGATCACAGCCCGGTTTGGCAGCTCACACGGGTCCGCAATACTGTCGCCATCGGAACAGCCCCCAAGCCTGTCATCTTGAAATTGATACATGGAATTGGTCTCGCTGGTTGAGGACTCATCGCCTGAATAGACGGCCGTCTCTCCATCGGACACAGATCCTCCCTCAAAATCCACTCCTTGAGTAAAGCCAACAAAGGCACGCTTCTGGGCGGCTCGAACCTTGGCGGGTCGCACGCGCTGAGCCGTCTCGATGATGTTGGTGCAGGTGTCCGGCTCAGCTTCTGACTCGCTGATCTTGCCGATGAAGACTTGAATTCCGGCGAAGGGGACCCGGTACCCGTATTCGATTGAATCGGCCTCGGGACCCCACCCCGCGTCGTCGATGTAAATTTTGCCGCGGCGACTCTTGGTCATCTGGCCCACGGTGTATCCCTTGATCCCTAAGACGCTGCCCTTCAAGAACTCCAAACCACCGTGCTCTGGCCCCACGGTGGGCGCCAACTGTCGTGGATTTAACACGGCAGATTCCCTAGCAAAAGGACTTAGGTGTGGAGCCATCGCAGCTAGGTTAGCTTGAACGGGTAAAATGGGGCAAAGGACACAGAGAGTTTTACCCAGGTTCGGCCCCTCTCAATGAGGTAAAATGCTACTCCTGCTTTCGATTGTATTGCTTGTGTTTTGATTACCAGGGAGCGAATACGCTTGACCTAGTACTCGATCAATTGTTTCTTGAGTTAACCCACCGCCGGGTCTCACCTTTATATACACAGGTTGAGGCCTGGTGGATTACAGAGTCCCAGTCGGCTCACACAACGTGACCGGCTCGGTTTCTAATAGCACTTGCCTTATAGAACAAGTTCAAACATATGGTGGCTCATCCCTTTGGGCCTCAAGTCACCTCCGGGTCTTGGGCCTTCAATAAGCTTGCTTTATGAACCGCCATCTTCATATCTTCTTGGGATTCTTCCTCTTAAGTCGCTCGTAGCATGACTCGGCCCCTCCTGTGCGGGTTATACCCAGTAGTTACATCCCCAACACTTTATGTCCGCGTGATCTGAAGACTTGTTACACTTGAGGATTGTGCATCCTCCAGCTGGTTAGGCGTCGCGTTCTGAGGATCCAAGAGTCATTGTGGATTGCCCGTGAACGAGGTCTGTGAAGGTTTGGAGGTCTACCTTGAAGACTTACCTGAGTGATAGGGCGAGGACTAAGTGTTCTTAGCTATAGGGGAATAAGGTGAAGACACAGTCTTCTGAGTTCAATCTCAACCTCCCTAACCAAACGTACAGTTGTCACAACAACTAGAACTGGTCTACCAAATCCTTGTCTTCACTAAGCAACTGGTTCTATCCCCTTACACTCCTTACTTTTCAGTTTGTCTTCGTGAATTCATTGCTTGCCTGTCTGATCCATTTGACTTCACTGAGTGAAGACTTATATCTATTTGGCTTCATATTGCCTTCCGTTCTGATCATGTCTACCTAGCTGTTGATAGTCTTCGTGCTTTCACTGAACTGCTTGCTTGACTATTATGTGCCTAGTGTAGTTTACATTCCGCTGCGTATCATATAGGTTCAGTACTACCTGTTTGTCTTCAAAGCCCTCGTGTTTTGAAGACTTCCATAAAAATTGCCTATTCACCCCCCCCCCCTCTAGTCGATAACTAGCACTTTCAGAATGGATCAGCAGAAGCGTCACAAGTTGGTGCCCCTGTGGCAGGGGCCTCTTGCCATATCGAAGGTCCTAAATAATGGAGCTTACCAACTCTACAATTTTAGCAAGGACATAGAAGAGCCTAGGGCTTGGAACACGGACCTCCTCCGCAAGTTTTACACTTAGAATAAAAAACATTGTAATAGTTTTCCGAATGAACTTAGATGAATAAAGGTTTTACGTTTCCTGTATATCGTCTAGTTTGGCCTAATGTCGCATTTCACTCACGTGACTAACAGTATTCGGAAACCAGCACACTCCTAGCGGGTGAATTGGCTTAGATGCGAACCAGTTTTGGCCTAAGTAAAAACATTTCGAGTGCCGACATGCTCCACACTCGGGGGCTTAACTGCAAACCAGTTCTCGCCTAAGTTCAAAACATTCCAACTGCGGACATACTCCGCACTCAGGGGCTTAGCTGCGAACCAGTTTTCGCCTAAGTTCAAACATTCCAAGTGCAGACATGCCCCACACTCAGGGGCTTAGCAGCGAACCAGCTTTCGCCTAAGTTAGAAATACTCCGAGTGTAGACATGCTCCACATTCGGGGGCTTATCTACGAACCAGATTTTGCCTAAGTTAAAAACATTCCGAGTGCGGACATGCTCCACACTCCGGGGCTTAGCTGCGAACGAGCTTTTGCATAAGTTAAAAACATTTCGAGTGCGGACATGCTCCACACTCGGGGGCTTACTGCGAACCAGCTTTCGCCTAAGTTAAAAACATCTGAGTGCGGACATGCTCCACTCAGGGGCTTAGCTGCGAACTAGCTTTCGCCTAAGTTAAAAACATTTTGAGTGCGGATATGCTCCACACTCGGGGGCTTAGCCGCGAACCAGCTTTTGCCAAAGTTCAAGATATCTCGAGTGTGGAATATTCCACACTTGGGGGCTTAGCTGCGGATTGGTTCTCGCCTAAGCTAATCAACACATCGGCAAATAAGGATTAAAGCTCCCGATTAAAAACTTCGATCTGTTAGAATGTCCAAAGGAAAAAAGCAAAGTAAACGAGCTCAAGGCTCATCAAAGTTTGCAGTTACATCAACCACCCGGCATTCAGGGGCAAATTTAATTCAAAGAAGTTGTTCATGCATCTGGCTGAGGGCTGGCCGGCTCGACGATGGTCTTCAGATCAATTTCGTCCACGATCCGCATGGTGGCCTTAGCGAACGTCTCCATGAAGTCCTCAAATTTGAGCTTCTTCTTGTTGACCACACAGAGAGTCTTCGGCTTCTCTTTGTCCACATCCTTACAATGGACGCGGACGGGTGATAAGGCCACGTCGGCACCACTGCAAGCCGCTGATTTCTTCCACGCATGCACTCAGGCAGGGATCTCATTCAGTCGCGTCATCATGGACTCCAAATCCGCCTGGACCGACTCCTCAGGCCACAGATCCTTGTCAATTCTTCCCATGGCGCCTCTCAGCCGAGTGATGTAGCCTAGGGCTTTGCCGAGATGCTCATCCAGTCGAAGGACGGCGAGGGAGGCCTTGTCGTTGATGAGTTGCCTTGAAGGATTCAGGTCCCTCTCAATCCGCTCTGTCTCCAACTCCTCATTGGGGCAGTACTCTGTGAGGAGGAACAACATGAAAATCAACAGTTGAAGAGACCCGAGAGCAAAGGAATTTCATTCAGGCCGAAGACTTACCATGAGCTTCTCATTCATCTCTGAGCAGAAGTCGTCGATGTACTGCTCGAGTGCGTTCTTCTTCTCAAGAAGCTGAGCAACCTTTTCCCCCAAGGTTTTCTTCTCCTGTTCAAAGACGCTTGTCTGGTCCTTGCACTTTTTCTCCCACTCAGAGGCTTCACCTTTAGCTGCTACAGCAGCGGCCTTGAGGGTCTTGATCTCCTCCTCCAGCTTGTCGACTAGTGCCAGCTTCTCCTCGGCGGTCTTGCTTTTAGTTCTGGCATACTTCTGTGCCAATGCCAGCTATTTATCCTTGTCCTCCAGGGCATGCTTCATGGTGTCTAAAGAAATAGAAGTCCTGAGCCTCTTTACAAGTTGGGAATTCTCGCTACGAACATCTGTCGAGGCAAATTCACTCGAATCAAGGAAGAAAACATAATAAAGTGACCAGTCAGAGGAAGCAACTAACCTCTGAAGGTATTATTCTCCTTCTGCAGTTGGGCGCTTTTGTGTTTCTCGGCATCCAGATCCACTCTGAGCGAAATCACCTCCTTCTCCAAGGTAGCGTAGTGAGATCCCAGCTCGTATGCCCTCTGTTATCAGATAAGAAGACAACCAATCGAAAGAAATGAACAAGATCAACATCAAACCCTCGAAGTCCTAGATCACTCAGTTGACCATTGAGTCGGCAATGAAGAAGATCGAGGACAACAACACACTGGTCTTTGATCATTCGACTGACCACTGAGTCAGCAATAAAGAAGATCAGGGAAAACAACACCCTAACCTCCATCTCATCAGACGGCCCACTCGGTCAGCCGAGTGCGGTGGCGCACCCCGAGTGCCACACAACAGGTACAGTTCTAAAGACTACCGTCAATCGATTGCCTGCAATCGGCGGCGGTCTCGGGGACTACACCTAGTGGGTGCACTTAGCGTGCCCCCACTAGAAGGTGACTCATGTTGATGAGCTAAAAACGCTAAGACTACCATCGACTGCTTCCAGTCGGCGGTAGCCTCAGGGACCACACACAGTGGGTGCACTCAGTGTGCCCCCACTGGAACCGAAAACACTCGAAAACGAGCTGGCCAAATCCGAGTGACAACGATGGCAAATAAAATTTCAAGCTCTAAAACTCCGTCGACTGCTTCCGATCGACGGCAACCTCGGGGACTACACCCAGTGGGTGCACTCAGCGTGCCCCCACTGAAACAAAAACACCCAGTGGGTGTGCCCTACGTAAACCCACTGACAGGAATACTACCATCCACGAAGAAGAAAACCCAAAATTCAAACACTTCGACTAGAAATCATACTCACAATGGTACTTACTCGGACGTTGGTCTGCAGTGCCTCGCTGGTGTCATACGCGTCCTTCAGCCGCTCACACATAAGCTTCACCTGGATGAGAGCCTCCTTGCTTGTCCCCACTTGGCCTTCTGGGACATGGTACAGGGGATAGGCCATGATGGAGGTTGACGGCGGTGTGGGCGCAGGCCTTGGAGCCAGAACCATGGCGGTTGCACGCGCGGAGCTGCCCTGGGCCAGAGGACTCGGTCTGGTAGGCCTCGTGGCAATCTTGGACGGTGAAACGCGCTCCACTAGGCGAGAAGAGGCCTCATGTGTGACCACGTTGATGTTGGTCGCCGCCTCCTTGTTAGCCTCCGGGTTGGGCGGGTCGACCTTATAATTGTCGTCCAATTGGATGACCTCAGTCGGTGCTATGCAAACTCATAGGTTGATGCATCGTTAAAAGCCAATCGGATGGAAATCCAGAAGTCTAAATCAGTCGGTGCGTCCATACCTTCGGAGGTGGTGGCGTCCACCACATCGGTCTCGCCTTGACCCTGCTTGGGGGCATTCGGATCCAACGACGTCGTCGATGTCTCGTTGCTGAAAAACACAATATCACTTAGCCGTCAGCCGAGTCAAGATGACAATGGACGAAGAATTGGCAAGAACACTTACATCGATGCCACCGACATGGTCACCTTGATTTGGGGCACAACGGCCTTGCGGGGTTTGGAGGCAGTCTGCCTGGGCTGTTTGGGCTGCTTCTCGGCGGGGCTCTCCACTTCAGCGCGCCCGCGCTTTGAGCTGCGCATTGTACACCCCGTGGCAGTCAGTTTGTTGAGCCCCTCCCGCCTTGCCACTCGGGTCATGCAGCACCTTGGAGGGGGGCTCCCTGGGGCCCTCATATGACGGCAAAGAATTGGCCTCCTCCCCCTCCTCAGTGCTCTCGTCCTCGTCACTCTCCTCGTCGTCATCATCATCATCCTTCGAGTACTGGCGCTCGGTGTCGCTCGTCACATCCTCCGGTGACCGATCGACCACCGGTATGTCAAACACCATGTGCTAGAAACTCTGGGGAAACAAAGGCGCCACAACATGGAAGTCAGATGTGCAAGAAATAATCCATGGACGGTCAGACTCGTGAGAGTAAAGTTTACCTAGACTGGCAGCAGGTCCTTGGCATACCGGGCACCCTCCTGGCCTCCCGTGGGTTGTCCCAAGCTCAAGTTATGGCCCTGATCTTGGCACCCACGTCCTTCACGGAAAGCTCCTCTGGGTGCAGCCAAGTGGGGTCACTCAGGGCCCCATACATCCACATGGATGCGCCCTGGCCTGCGGCGGTTGGATCCGCCGACTAAGGAATGTCTCCAGCAGCTCCATCCCATTGACGTCGGCGTTCACGACCCCGACCAAGGCGCTGGCCAGAATGCTCACCTTCATCTTCTCCTTCTTCGACACCGTGAGGGACTCAGGAGCCCTCACCCTCTCCGCCGAGTACAGGGGCAGGCCCGACTGGTTGTTGGCCCTAGGGACATCCCTGCAATAAAACTAACTCCCCTGCCACCCCTTGGCAGAGTCAGGAAAGCTCATCTTCAGGAAGGCACTGCCCCCCCCCCCCCGAGTTGGATCCCCAGACGTCCGCATAGTTGGGTGACATGGGTCTTCGCACTAATCGGCGAATCCTTCTTTATGGTCATCGACCGACATGTGAAGATATGCTTGAACAGACCCTAGTGCAGGTGGCAGCCAAGAAAGTTTTCACAAAGAGAAATGAAAGCCGAGAGATAGACAACGGTGTTTGGAGGGAGATGGTGGAGCTAGGCCCCAAAATAGTCCAGAAAGGCCCAGAAAAAAGGATGGGGAGGCATCAAAAAATCTCGTTCGATGTGAGTCACCAGGAGGACACGCTCGTCCTCCTGTGGCGCCGGATCGACCTCTCCCGCCTTCGGGCGCCTCCATCCGTCCAGCGGAATGGGCCCCTCTGCGACAAGGTCCTCCAGCCGCTTGGCCGAGACGTGCGAGGGGATCCAATCCCCCGACGTGCCACCAGCCGAAGCGCCAGAGCTCGAGGATGTGGACTTCCTGGCCTTCTTTGCCTTCTCTGCTTTCGCCGTGGAGTCCCTCGCCATGGCTTCGAGTGCTCTAGAGTGGTCGGGTGGAGAAGAGAAGCGGAGGAGTCGAGGAAGAAAAGGGGATCTGGAGAAATAACCCTAGCCCCGAATCTTTTATACCTCCAGTAAAAATCGCGCGGCGGATCTCCAGCTGTAGATCCATGGATCGACGGTGCCCGCGGTGTCAGCTCGCACAGAGCAACAGTGGCACGTGGCGGATTTCAGGGGCGAAAACCGAGGCATGATGCCCCACTTTCCCCCACTAACCCACGATGTTACCGCTTCTGCACGCGCACACTCAATTTCGCATCCCGTAATTTTTGCGGTGAATCAATCCGATTGATTGCCCACCGTCCCTTTCCTAAAGGGCATTTGTCAGTCCGACTGACCACCCTCCGCGGAGACCCGTGCACTCGACACGCGAAACACCCAACTGAAGTCACCTTCGGGATTGCTATGAGACGAGCTTGACGGCCCTCCACAGGTTAACTTGGCCCTTTCACTAGGCTCCAAGGCGCATGACTCGTAAACTTGGACTCGAAGATGGCTTGCGCTGGCGTTCCCCTGGGATAAGGAGTGGAATCTCCCTGGAGAGTCAGACCACGCACCAGTGTCGCCACTCGAGTTTTAATGGCATGTTCACGCTCGGACCTCAAGTCTATCTCTCCCGAGAGACAAATGAATGCCACCAGGTTTTACTCGACGATCAACAACACCCGGCCACCCAGGGAACCCTTTAGTTCCAGAATCTGTTGTGTTTTCGGGCGCAGCGGGCTACTGTTCGGAACATATTCCGAGTGCCCCTGAAGCACTCGCACTTAACCGAAAGCTCAGTCCATTTGCCCTACGAAACCTCAACCGATTCGGGGGCTAATGATGAGATCACCTACTACACGTAGGGTCAAGGACCTATCATCTGGGGGCCACCTAGGGCCCCACACCATCATTGGTAGGTCTCTGGACCACATGAGCATTCGGATGCGTACAACTGGAAGTCCACTCGGACACCTCGACAGCACTCGGACGCCCACTCTCCAGTCGGCGTGACCACTATCACTCGAACAAGGGAGATGAAGGGACGACTTGGGAGCTGCAACGGTCGAGGAATCTTAAGTCATTCTTTAAGCATAGTCATAGCTACTGTTACATGTAACTGCTGTAGCTGCGACTATTTACACATGTAACTGTCGTAGTTATGGGTATTAACCACCCTAGCGACGTCGGAGTGAAGGAGGCTGCAGTGCACTCCATATAAGTCATCCTCTTCCTCCAGAGCAAGGGTTAAGCATTCTCTGTAATCATACCTCTCAAGGCACGAGATGTAGGGTTGTTACCTCCTCCGAGAGGGGACCAAACTCGTAAACACCGAGTGTTACACCTACGTTGTAGCTAAAGATTGAAACCACGACACCCGTCACCTTTTGGTGCGCCTGCGATGATGTACGGCACCCCCGCACCCCTCTCTGTCAGCGGCATCTGTCGTGCCGACTCACGGTGGTGCTCCACATCTGGGCTTTTATGCGCCGCACTCCGCACACGCGGAGCATGCTGCGACTGTCCTTGGCAGTGCACCCAACCCTTCTACTTTACGCACCTCATACCGGTGAAGCTACGCCGGATAACTACCTATCATGGCATGCACAGGTGCTGCCACTCCGCCATTACTTGGAGGGCTTCATCGACGGGACGCTTACTTGCCCTTCACCGTATCATCCAACGTACCATGCATGGGTGGCTTAAGATCAGGCCATCCTATCCGCCATCCAGTCTTCTCTCACCGAGGGTGTGACGTCGCTAGTCATCTTTGCTCCTATGTCTCATAATGTGTGGGTTGCTCTTTACACCAGCTCTCAGTCGTAGGCGCAAGCCCATGCTATCCGTACACAGCTTAGCGAGGTGAAGCTCCTCGATAGCACCATCACAGACTATTTCAACATGGTCACGTGCATGGCGGATACTCGTGCTTCCATTGACCAACCGCTTCGTCCCGAAGATTTCGTCACCTTCCATGGTCACGTGGTTGCACCGCTGGGCCTTTTCTTATGGTCCGCTGAGTCACACGAGAAAAAAGCTAGTGCTGGTTCATCGAACTCACACCAGTTTATATACGCAAGTTAATTAATTACCTATAATATCAGCAGGACGGTTAGAACGGACGAGGGGCTTCGCAATGAGCGCAGATGTCATGGTTTAATGACGGATTAGTCTGGGATCCCTCACATGGGGCGGCTGCAAAGAATACACCCCCAGAGCTACATAAGTTACTCCTTTTATGTTCAAACATGTTATGATCTAAACATCATGCATATGATATTTTCGTCTGACTCCAAAAGTCCAGGCACATTTACCACAATTATCTTTAGTAATCCAAAACAAAATTAGTATTATATCACACATCATTTTCTTTACGTTGTCAAACATATAGCTACACATGCAATAAAAGGATGCAAGGATATTTTTCTTCTCCCAATTGCAACTCCAGTTGCAACGTACTGGCATATTTGCTAGTAAAATTAAATGATATGCAATATTATTTCAAAATTAAAATACTTATTTGATCACAATGTTTCTTTTATTCCGTGGCAACGCACGGGCACTAACTTCAACTTGTAGATATATGAGTTCAGTAATGTAAGAACAAACAATGCCATGTCCTAGGGTCAAAAAAAAAACGGTCATATCCAAATGCCGAGCATAACCACAAAATAGTACTCCCTCCATCCGGAATTACTTGTCGCAGAAATAGTTACAAATGGATGTATCTAGAACTAAATTATGTCTAGATACATCCATTTGTCCGACAAGTATTTGCGGACGGAGGGAGTATCAGATTTAAAGGACACGCGTTCCAGGAACACTAGTTGGACCAACAGCACATCTCCTGATCGCGAATTACAAGGTGGTCATGCAGACCTTATGAGATCAAACCGGAAAAGATCAACATTGGTTTGCTCCATCTACTTCACCTGCAACATGCAATATCACCAATTGATCAAAATATTAAGCAAAGAAAAACATATCGGATAACAAACGATGCAAACGAAGCAACTATGCGCACAGGATTGAGAGATGAAGCACAACCACAAAATTTTGCAACTTCCATAGTTACCTCCTTTATTTTAAGGATATACATTTCCATTTGTTTCCATTCAAACACAGTACCCAATTCCACCATAAATATACTCAACTAGGATCAACATAATTAAACTGGACAATGCTAGCATAAGCACATGCCAGAATTTAATCGATGTATACAAGCCAAGAAAGTCAATGGCATGCTAAAGCTATCCATTTAACATTCAAGATCCATCCCCACCTATGCAAACAATTGATATCTAGGGCAATACAAATTAGTTGAAGTAGACTACGATGTTGTATTCGCTGATTCAATTTACCGCCCCTATTCGGGAACAGAGTATTAAACAAATACTAAATAGTCTTATAATTGTTTACAGAGGGGGTACTATTTACAGCGTATGCTCAGCCTCGAACGCACGGATACTTCACTGACCTAGCGTACCCGTCTCGGATACCGTGTCTGATACGGATACTTATCCGATACGTGGTGGATACGTATCATGTCAGCATTCAGAAATAAACGATTTAAAACAAAACCGATACTTGTTGGATACTTGATGGGTGCTTTTTGGATATGTCCCAGCCCACATAACAAGAGATCGAGTACCCAGGCAACCCTAATCCCGACGCCCCATCCTTTCCCTCCCCCTCTTTTCTCCCGAGCTCCACAGCAGGCAGCGGCTGCTCACCCAGCGGGGCAGCAGGCTGGCAACGAGCCGACGAGGAGCTGCTCCTCCATCCTCACCGACTCCCCGTCGTCCACATCTCCGACTCCCCCCTCACCCTCAGCCCCAGCCACCAAGATGTGTACACTGAGCCGTTCAGCCACAAGCCACCGTAGCTAAGCTCGCTTCCTCTTTTGTCTTCTCTTTTCTCCTCTCATGATCATCTCCTCTGATCCTGTCCTTCAGATGGCTCCTCCTGCTGAAACTACCAACCTAAGGGTGCCATTGTGGAGCCATGTTGCAATGGCGCAAGCTGCATTAACACAAAACAAAACAAAAATGTGTCCTTGCCTAGTGGTTCTGCAAGTTTTGCTTCATCGAGTGCAAGCACTAAGAAGAGGAGGGGAGGCCAAATACTACATTAAAGAAAGCTTGGGTAAACGATTTACGCAAGCAATTGGATTAAAAAATCGCAAGGTCTTTTTATTCTTGAGGTATGCAAAAGAATGTACAGCCAAACCAATCATTTCATTTTCGTGCATCTATATGATTATCTGTTGAAGGAGAGCCTTGGCGCAGTGGTAAAGCTGCTGCCTTGTGACCATGAGGTCAGGGGTTCAAGTCCTGGAAACAGCCTCTTACAGAAATGTAGGGAAAGGCTGCGTACAATAGACCCAAAATGGTCGGACCCCTCCCCGGAGCTACATGCACCAGGCTGCCCTTTTTTCTATATGATTATCTGTTGTTCCTAACTTCTATACCTTTTTGTTTTAATTTTAAAAATTAGTAAAACGTGTCCCGTATTGGCTTCAAAATGGCAAATTCGCATATCGGTATCGGTCTAATACTGATACGCGTATCCATATCGGTGCTTCGTAGTGCTCAGCATAAAAAATTCAACTGGGACTGAATATAACTATGTTTAACAAAAACAAATATTTCCTAGTATCACAGGAAATAGCACAAACATATAGAATTTAATCGACTTATAAAAGGCCGAGAAAGTCAATGGCATGCTATAGCTAGCCATTTAACAATCAAGATCCATGTTATCTGCTAACTAGAGTTGCTAATTTCATTTTGCCACAATGCAAACAATTGAAACCTAGGGCAAATACAAATTAGTTGAAGTAGATTACGAAGTAGTATTCACTGATTCAATTTATCACCACCTATTCAGGGACAGAGGAGTGTAAAACAAATACTCCCTCCGTTCGGAATTACTCGTCCAAGAAATGAATGCATCTAGATGTATTTTAGTTGTAGATAAATCCATTTTTGTGACAAGTAATTCCGAACGGAGGGAGTACTATTTACAGAGCATCAAAAATTCAACTATGACGGAATATAACTATGTTTAACAAAAACAAATATTTCCAAGTAGGAAACAATACAAGCATATAGACCTGTCACAATGTATGATTTTCCTTAACCATAGTTGTACGTGGTGATTATCCTGGATATTAAATACTTATCTAAACAGGACATGTGTGTAACAGCCAAAGATTAGCAGTATTGATTAGGAGCTAATTGTGCATCATAACCATCATGTTCAATTAATTTTAATTTGAAAATGCATCATAAGCATTATGCTTAATTAATTTGAAAATGCGGTCAATTCCAATCCTCGTCTTTTTAAAGATCTAAAACCCTAACACATTTGCAAAGAACCCAAAATGCCTTTCTCAGCCCTAAAGTTTTGGCATGGACTTCATCTATAAGTTTACGGACCCATCCCAAAATATGACATAGATTGAAATGGTTTAAATCATCAAACCCTAATTACAATGCACAGTTTTAACAAAATGACTGTACGGCATGCATCCAACATGTCCACATCGGTCATGGCTTAGCCCCTCTTAACGCGTCCCCCACCCCTAGGTTCCTACTTCCCGCCGTTTCCCCCTATTCTCGCTCGCTCCGCCTCCCTCTCGCCGTCATGGCCACGACTGAGGCCACAGCCATCGCACACCTTTGTAGCACAACTGGCCAACCTCATCCTTGAAACACATCGTGGTGTCCCAGGAGCCCCGTCTGTCTTCCCGCAAGAGGAATAGCCATGGGACGCCTCGAATCGCCATCGACCATGTCGTCTTCCTCGCCAAGGCTGTGTGCTGCAGTCACCAAATTCCGCCTCTCCGGCCCGTCTCGGCCTCCCAGACCACGAGCTTGAACTGTCGTGAGCTAGTGCACCTCCCACTCCTCTTTTCCCCATTAAATTGTGCCCCTAGCAACACCCCTCCCCCCCCCCCCCCGCCGCCCGAGGCAGGCCGCCATGGCCGAGCTCGGCCGTCATGCCTTGCCTTACACCCTTTCCCTGGCCTTGTCCAGTGTGCTCGTGCGCCCCGCACACCTCCTCCAACAGCCATGCATGTGTGCGCCCAGCGAGGCCCCGACCGCGCACGAGCTAAGCAACAGTGCACCTCCGCGTTGAAAATCGGCCCTTGTGTCCCTGACATATGGGCCTGGCCTTATTAGTGTATTACTGTAGGGACTAGTTCAGTTCAGCCATAGTTTAACGCTAATTGCCCCCCCCCCCCCCCGCCAGCGCGGGTACTAATAAACTGCTAGCTTGTCCAACCCAATCAACATCAACTACTCACTCAGCACGCAACACTGTTAACAAAATGGAATTTTGGCTTTTAAATCTACCCCTAATAATAATAAAAAGGCTATTGCTTCTAGTCGTCCGTCATAAAAATTGCCCTCGAAGTTGCCCTAAATTACCCACTTATGCCACCTATAGTGAAGAAAACGATTCGGTTAAAAAACGCCGCCAAGTTTGTTTCTTATAAAAACTGATACACTCACATTACATAAGCACACAAGCAGCGTAGTGGCTACGTCACCAGTCTTCCACGCTCTTTTTTCTCCCCTTCTATCTTTTTTTAGGGGGTTCTCCCCTTTTATCTGTGCGCCTCCTACTTCCAGCGTGCAGTAATGGGCCGGCCATGTGCCCGTGGTGACGCCCCTGCTTTTTATTATTTTATTTTTTGCTTTTTTATTTATGATTTTTATATTTGATTTTCCTTCTTTAAATTAATTCGGGATTTCTGAAAAAACAAATTTTCAAAAAGTTGTGAGTTTCCAAAAATATATCGGGAAATCATAAAAAGTTCACGAATTGAAAAACTGTTTGCATATTATGAAAAAAATTACGATTTAAAAAAATTGTGAAAAAAAATGTTCATGTATTCAACAAATATTCGGTAATTTGAAAATAATGTCAATGAAATTTTAAAAAATGTTGACAAAAACTAAAACAAACCCTTAAATAACGAACAAAACAAACCATCGCTTATGTAGAGGTTTTATTAGGGGATCTGTAGAGGTCATTTTATGATTTTATTTAGTCCCTCACGCGTCAGGTAAGAAAAAGGTTTATGTGTTCTCTACAACGTTGAGCCTCCAAAAATTGACAACTTCCTATGGGTTCGTTTTTGTAAGCTATATGAAAATGACTAAATGTTTATTTTGCCTCCATAAACAACTATGTTTATTCTGGTGCCACGGTTTTTACTGGTTATGGAAAACACCGCTACGATAGGTCAAGGCAAGACAAATCATTCATCGGTCTAGCTCAGGCATGGTCCATCAATGCAGTTTGCTGCAGTTTGCTCAGCCAAAAAATATTTCTTTGTGGCGCCTTACGAAATCAAGTCTTTATTAGACCATCACATTTTCAGTTTCTAAGATGACCTTTTAAATGTCTCTTATCTCCTCATGACATCATTCAGGTTTGTGAATTGACATTTTAAAAGTCCTTATCTCATCCTGGCATTTGATTCAGACTTTTTTATCTCTACCGCATCTGCATAATCTGATTGTTTTTCTTCCGTTGCAACACACGGGCATATTTGCTAGTTAAAACAATAAATTCTAGAAATTGTGCAAACTTTAAAAATCCATAACTAATTCAAGAAAACATGTTCAAATATACCAAAATTATCAGAAAAATGTGTAGATTCTAAATATGCCATTATTGTGCATGTTAATAACTTCTAAAATTATGTTTAGTGTTGAGCCATGATTAATGTCTTTCTTTTAATATGGAGAATTATGAAAATGCTACATATGATCATTCCGCTCCATTTTAAATGTTTAGCATTCCCTTAGTTTAATTCCAAACACCACCATATGCCATGTTAACATCATTTAAAAATGATTTTAGCTAAAACAGGATTAGACCCTATTCTTTGAATGTGTAGTTTAATTGAATTGCATTTTAGTTGCAATTCAACTTACACTTAACTTGTTGCTAACATGCATTAGGTCTTTTCAAACATCAACCTCGCCATATCATGCATTGCATATCATGATCATGTTGCTATATTTGCCGTAGTAGTAAAATGCATCATTTGCGCTTTTCCAGTGTTTCTGTTTTTACTCGGTAGGATCCGAAGATGACGTGAGCAACGAGCAAGATCTGACCATGTACCAGGCTACTAGCCCATCAGGCAAGCAAAACCTCCTTGTTCATTCCGACACATCCCATTTAGCGTTTTCTCCCTTATTCTTGCATTAGTATTATCGATTTAGTTGTCTAGTCTTCAATAGCTAGAGTTCTTATTCTGTTGCATGGCCTATACTTGTCACATGATATTGCCTTTACCTTACATCCTAGCATGTCTGGTAATTGCTTGTGTTATCATGAATTTGGCCCTAAACTCTTGTCATAGTTATGCTATGCTTAGGGTTGTGCATCAGTCTTGATCCATTTGGGTGATGAATACACATGTTTGTGGCATGCTTTCTAGATATAATTATGTTAAACATGACCAAAAGGCGAAGGTGGAAGGAGGCCATGTTGGAGAACACGGTGGTTTGTTCCTCTTAGGCCACTAATAGGGGACCCAAGTTCTCATTATCTTGATCCAAGATTGAGCGCGCTAATCACACATTGGGTATATGGGACCCCCTCGGCTTAGCACTCTACCTCAAACCGGTCCAGGAGTCACATAGTTCAGGCTTTCCATTTGTAGCATGAGTTGGTAACAAGTGTGATCTGATGGTGGTGTGGTCTTACCTATGACTGGTCCGGCAAGTGGTTATCTTGAGAGATAGACTTGGTCGTGTCACACAACAGTTGGGTCTATTTTGGAGCTTCTACTGGACTCACGCTTCAGGTACAACTCAGGTGGGCGACTCCCTGGACTTGTTTACAGCGTAGGGGAAGTGTCCTGTCGATCACCCTCTACCAGCATAACCCATGAAGTGTACTTCATGATCTTGCATTTAGACCGGTTGCACATGTATGGGTAAATTGGTACACCCCCTGCAGGGTTAAATCTATTTGCATAGTCGCGTCCGCGGTTATGGACGACTTGGGAGATTGTTATCTGATCATAGAACAACTTCCACGGCTACTTAACAAAATTGCCAAGATAAGTGTGAAAGCCATGGACAGCTACTTGCGGGTGAGTCGAAGGAGGATCCATGGTGGTGTATTGATGTGGTAGATAGCTAGATGGACTTGTGTACGCTCTCTTGCCTCTGGTAGCCATAGCTTTAGTAGAGCAGGTTGTTGGAGTATGCCAGCGCTAGTTGCAGTCAAACCCACATATATCGCTTTCCTTTGATATTGATGCATATGTGTAGCTAGTTCTGATGTAAGTCTTGCAGGTAAAGTTGGGTACTCAACTTGCTTTACTTATTCTTTTGATTTGAATACTGCAGATCATATCGTAACATCCGGAACATGTGATCTCTAGTTGTGAATAATGATTTTAGCTATGGTTAGCTCAGGCAGTGAGTGGTCTGGGAAGGGTAATGGACATCATCAACATGCACACCTTGTTAAGGCATTTGTCAAATTTACCTGTCCAAAGGTATATTTTCTTCTCTGTTGTGAGAACCGCAACTTGGTCGTAAGACCCTTGTATTCATTTGTTAAACTTTAGTCGTTGCACAAGGCGTGCATGTTGCGTGTATGGATATAACGTGAACATTGTGTGGAGAGGCTTAGAATCATTGAAATGTATTTGCTACTTGAATGGCTAGATTTGCATATCACTGATCCCAGGTCCTGAAAATATGTCCATGATAAGTCAAATTATCTACAACCTGGTCCTCATAGCCACTCCAAAGGGCACAGGCCCAAGGACATCAGCCCAAGCACCAGCGCTTACAGAGGAGACGTTTCATCAAACTGCATCAAAGGATAAGAAAAACACTCTGGGAGACATAGGAAAAGGGCAAAACATGTTGTAAACCAACACTACATCTGAGTTCTATCTCCCCACGCGCTCATGCATTGACATGGAGTTTTCCATGGTCGAGTTATATAAGGGGTGCTAGCAGCGCGCAGAAGGGGACCCTCTTCGTTTGTCTAGTGTAGCCTACACCACGTAGAACATTTCCGGCACTTAGGCCCCATACGGAAGTTCTCTGGCTTCCCAAATTGGCCAGCTTCTCGGCCAGCCAGCCCAAGCCAACTTTGCACGGAAGCAGCGAAGCGTTTGGCAGCAGCGGCAGCTTCGGCGCCATCAGCATGGGCCAGAGAGGAGAGGCACGGGCTAGTCTAACTGTGGGGTCACTGAGGTAGGTGGTTTGGTCGGGAGTGCTTTTTCTGATCTAAACGATACTCGGGTCACTTTGGAATGGCATTCTCCTATAAATCATGCAACTCCTGCTTCATCGTTTGGAGGAGCTATGCTTCCGCTGCTCCACGAAATTGCACTGCAGGAGGGCTGGCTTCGCGGAGGTGGGCCATTCGGCATCGCTCCACGTGCGGAGCTGGTGAAACACAGAGCCAGAGAGGATCCAAACGGTCCCTTACCATTGCGATCACCTCCATCAGCATCATAACTCCCCGAGTTTCCTTGACTCAACGAGTCCCCCTCGACATTGTAATCCTCTATATTCTTCACATGTAAAGAAAGAGCAAGGCAGGAAGTATGGCTTTTATACAACTTGGAGGCAGGAAGCCAACGATGGATAAAATTCTCAACAACATTTGCCCGGGTCAAGGATTTGGAGTCAAACTCAAGAAGATCTTCCATCTCCATGCTTGGGAAGGGATTGAAAATCCAGAAGCATGTGGATCGAGGAAAAAAATCAACACATGAAGGACATAGAAGCCCCCGCATAGATCCAGCAAAGAAGAAAGATCCGCGTCCGCTGGCCATAGCAGTAACGGAAGTTTTTGGCTAGGAACACAACATCCTAGTTCCAGGGAAAGGGGACAGGAGAAAGTCAAATAATATTAATGTCTCTGTTTTCGTGTGCAAGACCACCTGGCTTCCTGACATGACGTCCCGACTACAAATTCCACATACTCCATCTAGTACAACTGTTAGGATCGACGTAAAATCCATCAACATGTAATCTGTCCAGCATCACAATGAGCTAAGCTTAAAGGGGCTTAAAACATATTGACATAAGATACAACTACATGTGAAACTATCTTTCTTAGTGTTAGCCATATGCTGACTTGATACGAGCACATGACAACTTTAGTGGAACCAGATACTTCTCGAAGCATTCCAACAGTATAACTGCACAATCCAAGTTTTGGCCAATAAGTCTCCTAAGGCCTTAAATAGTACTGGTGATTCGGCTGACCTACCCATGTATCTCAAGGTATACACCTTTCATAGAAACCCAATCAGTCATTAGTTCATTTCTGTGGATGACTGGTTTCTCATAAACAGAATATGATATAAAAGCTAAGAAAAAACTAATCTGGACTTAAAAATGGTTCATCAACAAAGATCCATAAACGTAGTTACGTACTGAAATTGGCCATTAAGGAATTCAGTGGAATCACTTAGAAGATGAACTGAGATCAATTCATCTGCAAGATGAAAAAAGGATATGATATGGTCTTCCAGAAACATGGGATGTCTCTCCGGAAAATCAGTGACTAGAAGTCTAAAAGGAATGGCTAATAAACTAAATATATACCTACTAATGAAAGGGCTATCGCTTCTTACCACCGTAATTTCTTCCGTCTTTCGTCCGTCCACCTTACCATATTATATTTTTGTTTTTCGTACGTCGGTCGTTTGCTTTGCCAACCTTGGAGCACCAAAAGAAAAAAAATCCAAAAAAATGCGTAACCCCGGATTTGAACCAGGGTCGGTCAGAGATAGGCCTAGCACCGCTAGCCAATTCGGCCAGCTTGACTTTGCATGTCATTTGGAAGAAACTTAATCTATTTGAACATTTATTTTCTCCAACACATGGGCCGAGCTGGGCCACTCCAAGGACGCAGCCAACCAAACAGGCTTATTTGTTGCCACCTAATTAGTCCCACCTCGCCCTTTTCAATTTAGTTCCACTGATTTATATAGGTCTATGAGTTGTATGATAATCAACAAGGAGCCTTGAGGATTAACTAAGGATGAGATGTGGGTCGGCCAAATAGAGGAGCATGAGAAAAATAAAAGAAGGAGTCGCTGCCTTGAGAAATAAGGAATGAATGAGAAAGGAAACACTAATTGCATGAGAATTAAGAAGGAATGAGAAAGGAAAGAAAGAGAAAGGAAATATATGCTAATTGCATATAAAAGAAGGAAGGAGTCGCTCCTGAGAAAGGAAAGAAAAGAAAGAAAATATATGCTAATTGCATATAAAAGAAGGAAGGAATGATAGAAAGAGAGATCGATTGTTTTTCCTATACTACACGGACATGGATGTGTAACATGTGAGCATCCAGTCGGACATATATCTATACACTGAGATGGATGTGTAATGTGTGAGCATCATGTCTACAATTTTACTGCGGCTCCGGCTATTTCATCAGCTACGACACATACATTCAGTCTCTATCACCCAATGGGGCTGTAGTTGCCTATCATATGTCCTGATCTGATGCGATCAGGGTGCATCTTTTGCATCTCATTAACGTGAACAAGGTAACAATTTTGATCGTTGTATTTTTTGTTACCTTTGCACCCAGTCATCCATATATTTACAATGCGTATGTGACTAAAGTTCAATAGTGCCCCAATGGCATCCATGACCTGTCGACAAGGTGATCTAAAAGACTTAAATGACGGTGGATTGACTACCGCTACAGTATGATCGTGGCAAGCTCAATACGGCCTCCTTTTTGCTATATACTCCAGATCAACGAGAAGGACCTCAAGATTCCCGTCACATGCCGCCTTACGCAAACCCGCTGCACTAAACCTGCTGGCACTGGTCACCAACACACGAGGAAGAGGGCTCATTCTTCACCGTTTACTCTGTAGCCACGCATCCGCATTATGCCAAAGTATGATGAAAAGCACATCGTCTTGGGATTGATCACGTTCGTCATGAATAAATGGACAATATGAGCCCCATTAGCGATGGCGATGAAAAGGAGAAATGGCAACAAAATTGAATTGGTAGCTAGGAGCGTGCAAGAATTTTGTTTCTTCCGTTGCAACGCACTGGCACATTTCCTAGTGGAAGACTAAAATACAAACAAATAATGTTTTTCTTCGGATTATTTCACAATAAGACATTGTTACAGGACATAACATGGGTAGCAGAATATTGCCAGGTGATCCTACATGCTATTTTTGTTTGTTCCAGAGCTCAACAGAACATATTTCTTTGGCTGTGCAATTGCAGAAGTGGTGTTGTCGGGTCTACAATTTAATCAGCATCTGTTCAAGGTCAAGCATACATTGCCGAAAAGAGATGATTACTTTGTTGCCGGCCTGGCAATTGTTTCTGTGTCATCAGGAAGAACCAAAAGAATCGCGCTCCCCTGTCTGAGTGATCTATTATGCTTGCCAATTTCTGCTCTACTGGTGGGCTTGGGTATTGCTACACTGTCGCGCCTACTGATGCTGATACAGCATCAGCAGCGGACTGAACAAGTGCAGTTCAGTATTCAGATAACTGAACTGCAACGTCGTGTGTGTTTCGGCCCTTTGGGCCAGTGTGTACGTGTGTGGGGCCGGAGGCCATGTAAGGGTAGCCCATGAGGGGCCAGCTACTTATGTACGAGACACCGATCAGATCGGCAGCGAGTGATGAATGCAATTCCATTTCCCTTCCTCCAAGTCTCTCCCTCACCTACTCTGCTTCTCTCCTCCTCACCCAAATTCTAGATCGAGATCCAGGGCATGACATACACGGAAAGAGCGCCTTGAGATTTACAGCATCTCTATTCTAACCCATCCACCCATGAAATGGATATTCATGTGCGGTTGCCATACATGCAACTCGACTGGTGATCAGAATCACCATATGCAGGGCAAAAACTAATCGATTTATGAATCATTATGCGTGCAGGTGATGCATTTCGGTCCACTCTTTTGCAAACATCAATTATGCCACAAGCACGTAAGATCTCAAACAACTTGACGAATCAGAGCTGCAGTAAATTTCCAACGTGTAAATCGATAATCCGTTCGACAGAAGACAGTACTACACAGTCCCCAATAGATAGATCATAGATCTAGGCAAAACACCGCAAAAGCCCTTACCCCTTGAAATCATCCCAAATTCACCCATTAGGTTAGACTGGAAAGAAAGTGAAGATCACACGGGGCGTTTACCTCTGGGGGAGATCTAGTGGTGGTTGTCGCCGGCGCGGCGGTAGAGGCGGTTGTAGGCGGCCTCGCCGACAAGGTAGATACCAAAGGCGACGATGGCGATGCCTAGCCCCGGAGTGGCGTGGCGCAGCTGGTTCCCCACCATGGGGTGCCTCCTCCACTCGTCACGGCGCCGGAAAAACTCGCCCGTCGCGTTCAGCCCCTTCCCGCCCGTCGCCATCGCCTCCGCCGCCGTGTACTCTTCCCCTCTCTCTCTTCTCTTTCTCTCTCTCTTCTCTTTCTCTACAGGTGGCGAGGAGGATAGGACAGCCACACTCACAGGAGAAGAAGCATATTAATATACAGGGCCCAACCCGTTGCGGCCTGGGCTTGCGAGCCGAAGAAAAATGGTGATAGAGTTCGAACCACAGAAAATCCTATTTGACGCATTCTACCTCAAAGTGTCCAGGTATGACACACCACCCCTGACTTTATTTGGGCCCGTTTTTTCACTGTTCTCCTTCCTCGTTCGTGCGTCTCGTTCGTCGCTTCAGATAAGAAAGCTTTTCTTCTCAAAAAAGAAAAAGCTTTCGTTCCTCTTCATCTGCTTCTCGTGTCGGATCCCCGATCCTCCCTCTACATTTGCTTCTTCCTCGGGCCTCCTAATCCGACAAGACACAGCTGCCCCTCATAAGCAGTCGACGGTCCTCTCTCCCCCTGATTTGTCCGCCTCATCGCTGATCTGATCCGACTGCTTATTTGCAGGTGTCTAGTGTCTTCGTCGTCGGCGTCGGCTTTGTTGTCTAGGGTTCCGTCAAACTCGGTTGCGTCTAGGGCTCCCGTCAAGGCCTGCGTCTTCTAGGGTTCCGTCAAGCTCTGTGTCATCTAGGGTTCGTCAAGTTCATCATCTTGAATGTAACGGCCCCAATTCCGCGTGATTTGTTCCTTTTTGTCTGTGTGTTACTATGAGATCGAGGCTATTTAGTTGCGTTAGTGTCTGTTCCAGTGTTTGATAGGGTTTGGTGAACATGGTCTTATACATGGCAGTTCTGATTTCGTGAATATGAGTCAAGACTAGGGGGGTTGTCTTCAGAGATTATATTTCGGGGTATGATGTAGCATGATGATCATAGGGTGTTGTGTGTTCGTGTGCTTTGCCTTCTGGTTCTTGTTTTTTTATGATATGGGGGTTGTGTATCTCGGTGGAGAAGTTCTTATCGCTTGTTTTACATGTTTTTTATAGTTTCTGTAATGTGTAGCAGCATTATGGATTAGTTCAGTTGGCTTGTTAGGATGTATTTTCCTTAGAAGCAAGCACGTGTCAACATATTTAACCGACTAAAATTACTTAATTTTTTGTATGTTGGTTTGATCAGTACTAGTTCTCTATGTCTGCTATGGTTGGATGTCGTCAGTGGATCTTCTTCTGTTTAGTTGTTAATTAAGAAAAATAAAGTCATTTGCTGGACCAGACACTAGGGGCAGAAGATAGCGATCAACATGCAAAACCACTGAGATGCAAATTTGTGAACATAACTTGATGAGCCTGAGTTTAAGGTTTCAGCGCCACCCCATCAAGTGGATGCACAAATAGTTTACTGGTTTTGGTGTTCTGTGAGTTTATTGTTTCCGTGCCACCCCACCAAGTGAACTGTTTTTCTTTGTTTATCTGGGGTTGTGTGCGATGTCTAGTACTAGAGTTTCTATTTGTCCAAGTGGACGCATCTATCATCAGTTTGCAATGATCTTCGATGTAAATGAATTAGAAGTGAAGCTCGAGCTTTGCTTAGGCAAGTGTGATAAGTTGGTTGCATAATTACTGTAGCATCTACCAAATAATTGTATATATTTAGGTAATTTGCTCCTACTGCTGCTTACTACTAGCTTAACCCGCGCGGCGGCACGCCGCGCCCTTCTATACGTCGTTATAAAATTATGTACAATTATTGTAAGCTAAAGAAAATATATGTTGTGGCTTCACATGTGTTATATGCTATTACGTAAAAAAAAAGCACATTGATACATACATAGATATAAGAGCTTAAGATGAAAAAGAAGTACATTTAAAACCATGCATGATTCATGTTGACAAACAAAATGACACGCGTTGATACACTTTTAATAAAAGCTACATATTGAAACCGTGTATAGTCCGTTCTACATAGTCATGCCCATGCGGCGGCATGCCGCGCCATGTCCATACTTTGTGTTTGTATACATTATCTACTTTGTTCCATGCTAGTTCACAATGCAAGAGAATAGTCGTAAAAAGATGTCTCAATTGGAATGGACTTGTCTATACAACAACTTCTCAAACAACTTAAACCATTCATTGTCGTTACCGACTAACCCTTTAGATTAAAGGAAAACAGCTTAATCCAATTGACCCTTAAAAAACACAGAAAAGAATTATAACATGCACGTAGTCACATCAGATGGTGACCCCACAAAACATGCACCGGCCCATGGCCCATTAATGCATGAATGTGGGCAGGTTTTATCACGGACTCCACTGCATACATGTACACCAATAGCGGTATGAACCGCTGCTTGACCCGCAACGGAATCACAGAAAAATAGCAACAACCACACGGTGAGCATACCCTGCTACATCCTCCACAAATCACACGTGTCAACACCCCAATCACCGATCTAGGCTGCAAAAATATATCAGAAACCCACAAAAAAGATACTTGTCCAGAAATAGAGAATCACAAGGATTACATATCATATACTATTACATTAGGGAATAATAATCCATATTTTGAGCATTACAGAAAGATATTCCTTTGACCGCATGGTGCATGTGATAAGCAACCTCAAAACAAACAATATCAAGAAATATACTTCTTTTTATATCATCTAAAATGCGACGTTGCAACATGGCAGTCACCACAACAAAGTTAAAAAAACATAACAAAGTTTCTTTTATTTAATTAAATAGCACAACATGTTTGATCTCATAAAGAACTTGCAAGCTTGTATTTTTCAGTTCCCCTGTCCTGCAAACCTCACCATGAGCTTCCTTGGATGCGCATATGAGCACTTTTAAACGTGTTTTAGAGTAGGCCCTTCCATGATTAGTGATAGAGACGGGGTGTCCCGATCTTTCGATGAGATGATAACTATCGATTTGGTGGAGTCGACTTTGACGATCCGACTACAAACATGCACGACGTTGCGCCTTAGCAATCGCTAAACCAACTTCGAGAGGTTATTGACCACGCCGGAGCACAATCAATCTGACCACGAAGGTCTATTCCTGCAAGCAATCAAAGAACAAGCAAGAATATGATAAAGCAATCTGAATATTGCGAATATATATGAAGTATTGATAATGGTGGGGATCCGTAAACGGTCTTGGTCTGGTCGTTGAACACAAACGAAGTACACGAAGTTGCAATGGCTAACTTTTAACTAAACAAATCCCAAGGGAAAAGCTACTAGATGGATCTACTTATATAGGAGCAAGGGGTGGCGGCCAATGAGGTGGGAGGACGTCCCAAGGCAGTCTAAAACTAACCCTAGGTCGTACAAGGCCAATGGGCCCAAGTGGAGGTGATGTAACACCTTTGGACTTGTAGTTTGACTCGGATTCTGCTGCAGCACCAAATTGTTTCGTCCATAACTCAACGCTCCGGACGAATTTGAAGGTTATTCCAATTGGGTTGGAAAGTGCACGAAATCTAGTTTCCAACAAAAAAAGAATCACCCAATTCGGAGTCCGTATGAAAAAGTTGTGGGTGTTTTGAGTCAGATATGTCTGTGCAGTCCGAATCTGTATCCAGAACGTGAGAGACTTAGACTCTATCTTCTCTTGGGCCAAAAGTGACGTGAGAGAACTTTTTGAACAGCAAATAAACATCTCTTTCTTCCTTATCTTCATATGTGGATTGTACAAATGTCCCATACACCTGCAATTAGACAAAACACAAAAGTGTGTGAAGTGTTTTTGTTCTGGATAACATAAATAGATTATTGAATAGTTTGCACTAGAAACCACCTGACAACTATGCATATATGCAATATTTTTGGTCATATCTAAGGTAGTCATGTCCTCATCAATTAGCAAGTAGTACCCTAGCTATATACATAGAGAGAGTGAAACAGTAGGTTAGTATACTGCAAATTACACAATGGTTGGTAAATATATTCTATGTAGCACATAACATTAAGATGTAAAGTGGGCGGATTTTTCAAACTCAAACTGCAAATTACACAATGGTTGGTAAATATATTCTATGTAGCACATAACATTAAGATGTAAAGTGGGCGGATTTTTCAAACTCAAACGTTCAAAGAAAGAAAATTATAAAATAACTATGATAATCGGTCCAAAGACAACAACCGTACATGACTGGAGGGCCCTCTGACTACTTGTTTAGCATGGATTGGAAAAGACACCGATGCAAAAGTGTATTATGCGCACTCGTGGTGAGAACAATAATCTCTGCACCCAATAAAATAGTGACTCTGATGACTAAGCAAAAAATCAATAGGGAGAAGGCAAACTCCCAGCTGAGATTGGAGATGAGAGATGACTGGGAGGAGGAGGGATACGACGGACCCGACGATGACCGGAAGGAGCAGTAGCACAGGGAGCAGCCGCACTGAACCTTTAGATGTCGCTCCTGACCTCTCAGGTCTCGGCCGCCAACCTCAACCAGCGCGTGCATCACGTGAAGGAGGCGACTGTGGAGTAGGAGTGCGGCGGCACTATATGACCATCGCGCGCCGTTAAAGCTCTGCGTTCAGGATCAATCGGCCCGAGGCCATGTTGAGCCCTATAGTCGAGGTCGGCACTGTGTGTGTCGCTCTTTTTCGTGGACCTCGCGCTTTCCATTGCCCCGGGCACGGCCTCCAGTATGGTGATGACGTCCTTGCGGACCCTTCGGACGACCATTTCTTGTTGCTACGCGTGCTAAGGCTGAGCAGCGTGTGGTGTTCACAGTTGTGGTCACACCGACGACTCTGTCCATCCCGACCGCCACCTTCTGCGTTGCAGGGAGCAGCGACGCCGCATTAGACACAGAAGCAGTATCACGTACCTTGTCGTCACCTGTATTATCTCGCGATCACATCCACCGCCCCGTTCAGTCCATCCATTCCCCAGGCCTGCGGAGATAAAACCCAACAGCCTTGTCCATCTCCGTAGCTTCTACTTTGTGCCGCCTCCTCCAACCAAATCGAGCGGCGCCATGCCTAGGATGCCTCCATGCATGATGGACGGGTAAGGGGCGCCCACGGTCAATAGGTCAGCAGCACGGCCTCCTCAACTGCGCGTCGCGCCATTCCACCAGCACGGGCATGGACGTCAGCGTAATACTCATGCCTTCATGTGTCTTGCTCGACTCCACCCACACGTCTCACGGGGCATCGCCTCCTTGTGCTTGCTCATGGCCTGACTAGAACGACCTATATATAGTTCTTCTTGGGGCAGGAGAGAGAGGGGGGAGGGAAGGGGGGATATAAAATAAATCGCCAAGAAACATCAAGAACGTCCAGGAGAAACAATGTCCAAAACATACTGTGTTCGCGCCACAAGCTCGAGTCTACGCTTACCACACACGTGCCGATCAATCAATGAAAAGCTCAATGAAGAAATGACGTGGAAACCTCACAGAGGAACAACACGGCCAATGCCATCTGATAGATCAAGCAGCACAACGGTATCACAAAACACGCGGTAGGCACATACTTATGCAAGAAGCAAAAATGAAACAACGAACAGCTCAAACGGTGGTCAAACGCAAGAGAAAAGGGAAAAAAGAAAGCACACACACACATACATCCAAACAGGAAACCCCCAAAGCAACGTGGTCATATCAGCATGTAGAGCACACGGGCGACAGAGAGGATGTACCAAATCTCATGCAAAATCGCCGGAACTGAATTCTGGCCACATCAACAGTCAAAGCGGCAGGGACAGCAACATGTCGATGGAACAATCGAAGCGGCGCCACTGTCTACGGCACGCATGCAACACGATGCCCAATAGAAGGCCGCGGAAGCACACAGAAGCTGTGTATCATACGGAGTGGCCCACGCACAACAAAAAACACTAAACGAACCAACACAACACGTACACACATTGAGAAAATTTGAAATAGAAATCTAGATACACCACACAATCGTAATTTCCTAAAAAAATGCACGTGCCATCCACCGAATTACCCAAACGTCATTCTCAGACAAGTGGTTAACTCTCAAGGCGAAAACATCCCCAGATATAGGGGTTTGGTGATAATAGCTAATTTTATTGTTTCTTTTTTGTTGTTGTTGTTTTGCCCGCGAGTGATGCTATAAGGGAATGACGAGGGAAAGTATAAACCGATTCAAAAAAAATCCCTCTCCAGCCACTATTGAATTAATGTGTGTAGCTTAGAATTGCATGGTTCAAAAAACATTAGCCATTATTTAGGTCTAGAAATCAGCCAACAAGAATAATTGTGACGCCTCAATTCAACCGTACACTAATCATGCACGCAAATGTGTATGATCAAGATCAGGGACTCACGAGAAGATATCACAACACAACTCTAAAAATAAAATAAGCCATACAAGCATCATATTACAAGTCAGGGGCCTCGAGGCTCGAATACAAGTGCTCGACACAAACGAGTCAGCGGAAGCAACAATGTCTGAGTACAGACATAAGTTAAACAAGTTGCCATAAGATGGCTAGCACAAACTGTGATACAGATCGAAAGAGGCGCAGGCCTCCTGCCTGGGATCCTCCTAAACTACTCCTGGTCGTCGTTAGCGGCCTGCACGTAGAAGTAGGCACCTCCAGTGTAGTAGTCGTCGTCGACGGTGGCGTCTGGCTCATGGGCTCCAACGTCTGGTTGCGGCATCCGAGAAGAAGAGGAAAACGGGGGAAAAGAGGGAGCAAAGCAACCATGAGTACTCATCCAAAGTACTCGCAAGCCAGAATAAGAGGGGGATAGCTAGTCCTATCGAAGACTACGCTTCTGGCAGCCTCCGTCTTGCAGCATGTAGAAGAGAGTAGATTGAAGTCCTCCAAGTAGCATCGGATATCATAATCCTACCCGATGATCCTCCCCTCGTCGCCCTGTGGGAAAGCGATCACCGGGTTGTCTCTGGAACTTGTCTGGGTGTGTTTTATTAAGTATCTGGTTCTAGTTGTCATAAGGTCAAGGTACAACTCTGGGTCGTCCTTTTACCAAGGGACACGGCTATTCAAATAGATCAACTTCCCTGCAGGGGTGCACCACATAACCCAACATGCTCAATCCCCTTTGGCCGGACACACTTTCCTGGTTCATGCCCGGCCTCGGAAGATCAACATGTCACAGCCCTACCTAGGCACAACAGAGCGGTCAGCACGCCGGTCTAAATCCTATGCGCGTAGGGGTCAGGCCCATCGCCCATTGCACACCTGCATGTTGCGTACGTGGCCGGTGAGTAGACCTAGCAACCTCCATTAAAAATGAAGTTGCGTTACACGGTCCAACCCGGCACGCGTCGCTCAGTCGCTGACGTCAAGAAGGCTTCGACTGATACCACAACGTCGAGTGCCCATAACTATTCCCGCGTAGTTGGTTAGTGCGTATAGGCCAGTGGCCAGACTCAGACTGAATACCAAGATCTCGTTAAGCGTGTTATTTTGAAGTAACCGCGGACACCGACCAGGGCCAGGCCCACCTCTCGCCTATGTGGTCTCAACCTGCCCTGCCGCTCCGCCACAAGTAACAGTCGGGGCCGTCGGGAACCCAGGCCACCTCTACCGGGATGGAGCCACCTGTCCTTCCAGCCCCCACATTGAAATCACTTGCGGGTACTCAACGAGCTGACCCGACTTTAGTCACCACCTGAATAGTATGTATGTATAGTATATACCCGTAATCACCTCCCGAGTGATCACGGCCCGATAGTATAGCACGACAGACTGACAAGAATGTAGGGTCACTAATGGTAAAGTAGCATCCTATACTAAGCATTTAGGATTGCAGGTAAGGTATAAGCAAATGTAGCAATAATGACAGGCTATGCAACAGAATAGCATTAATCGAAACAGTAACAAGCTACACTACTCTAATGTAAGCAGTAGAGAGAAGAATAGGCGATATCTGGTGATCAAGGGGGGCTTGCCTGGTTGCTCTGGCAAGAAGGAGGGGTCGTCAACTCCGTAGTCGTACTGGATAGCAGCGGCGTCGGTCTCGGTGTCTAGCGAGAGAAGAGGGGGAAGAAACAATAAATATAATGCAAACATATGCATGACGATGCATGACATGGCAATGAGTGGTGCTAGGTGTGCCCTAACGCGATCGTAGGTGATACCGATGAAAGGGGGAAACATCCGGGAAAGTATCCCGGTGTTTCGCGTTTTCGGACAGGTGAACCGGAGGGAAAAGGTTGCATGTTTGCTATGCTAGGGATATGTGGCGGACGAACTAGATGCGTATTCGGAATTGTCTCGTTGTTGTGAGCAACTATCATGTACAAAGTTTTTCCATCCGAGTTACGTATTATTTAATATTAATTTTTAAAGTTTTAATTCATTTTCGGAATTAACAAAATTAATTAAATTAGAAAATGCAATTATGACGTCAGCATGATGTCAGTGGTCAACTGTGGACTTTGACTAGTCAACAGACCACTAGGTCCCACATGTCATTCTCTCCTAACTAACTAACCAAGTTAATTAGTTTAATTAATAGATTAATTAGGTTAAGTTAATTAACTTAGTTAATTAATTAACTAATTTGATTATTAACATGGATTTGCTATCAACAGCAACTAGAGTGTGTGCTATCGGAACCGTTGATGCTCTTTGAGATCCGCACTTTTTGTGGATAAGGTTCCGAATTTCTGAATTGTTGATTTTCGCCATGACCGAAGAGGAAAGGAATGAGCGATACTTTATGCTAGTGTACACCCTGTATGGAAGCCTAGCGGCTGACCTGTCAGTGCATTTGAGGGCGATAGCAGCGACTCCTTTCTTCTACGGCAGAGGGCGACAGGAACCATTTTCGGTAATCAGCTACAGGGTCTACTTCCAGTCATTTTTAGCAACAATTCCATGCTGAATAAGGGGCAATACCTCGTGCTGGTGTTGAAACCTGCCATTTTTGGTATTGGTCAACGCAGTATGCAAGGTTCGGCACCGTTTGGCGCGATGACTGGATGCGTTTGGACGACTCTTTTATGTTGCAGCAGGGAAAATCCCATTGAATGCAGCCCCCCAAAAAACGTACGTGAGTAATTGGCTACGATGCACGGCGCCGTCCAACTGCGCCTCCCTCTGAACCCCACCGTCAATCCGGATGCAATGAATTGCGCCACGTTTTCAACTTTCTTGTTTTTGCTTCTATGGATTTTCAGTTAGGAAAAAGCAGTAATATTCTTGAGCTTAATAAATCTATTCATGGAAATAAGTGATATGGAAGCTGAATATTTGTGGCGTATGGTTAAGTGCACACTGAATATTGAGATCGATCGTATTCCTTTCAGTGATGCATGAGCTGTAAAGTTTAGCTTCGTTTAGCTTCTTCAAATATATCTATGTCACATCCATGGCTAGGCTTCGGGCTTGCGGGTGAACTACACAAAATCATCTGCCATTCTTATCAGAGGAGAGGAGCGGGATGAACAGCTCATTCGGAACACCATGCCCTGGAAGATGGAAAAGTTCCCCTGTAAATATCTTGGGCTGCAGCTTGCCATTAGACAGATGACTCGCTCTGATTGGCAACCAATAGTTGAAAATCCTCCCAGGCTGGCAGCGAGGGTTGGTGACCAGACCGGGCAGACTCATCTTGGTGAATCAAGTAATGAGGGCGAGGCCCACGCATCATTTGATCATTGTGGATGCCCCCAAATGGGCACTGGATAGGATTGATAAAGGATGCTGAGCATTTTTCTGGGCAGGCACGGATGAGGCAGTAGGAGGGAAGTGCGTGGTAGCTTGGCAGCGAGTTTGCAGGCCAAAGAGCCTTGGAGGTTTGGGAGTCATTAACCTACATAAACAAGGGATTGCCCTCCGGCTGCGTTGGGAATGGCTGAAGCGAACGGACAACGACAGACCATGGCAGGGCCTACACGAGATTGTAGACAAGGAGGCTTTGACGACTTTCCAGAGCTTGGTGCAATGGCGCATGGGAGATGGCACGAAAATACTCTTTTGGAAGGATAGATGGATTGGAGGGGCGACAGTGAAGGAGCTAGCGCCCAGCCTACTGCCCAAGGTTAAAACTTGGACGATCAACAGGCGATCGACGAAGGATGGACTGTCTCTCCATGCCTGGATGAATGATATTGTGGGGGACATGAACACCGAGGACTTGGCGCAGTTCATAAGGCTTTGGGAGGCACAGATGAACATCCAGGTACATCAGGGTTCGGAGGACAGGCCATACTGGGCTTGGAACGAATCAGGCACATACACTACCTCCTCTGCTTACAAGATGATGTGTGAAGGAGGGATCAAGTTTCAGCCGGCGGCAGCTATCTGGAAATGCCAAGCACCTCTCGCTTGCCAAATCTTTATGTGGCTGGCACTTCAGTATAGGCTATGGACCTCGGATCGGAGAGCTCGACATGGTCTCCAAGAAACAACATCGGCATGCTCTCTCTATGATCAAGAGGAAGGCACTGTGGACCACATTCTGTCCCAGTGCGTGTTCGCGAAGCAGGTGTGGTTCCTTTGCTTCTCCAGGACGGGGATTGATCCCGCCTTGCTACCGTACGACAATGCTCCTTTGCAAGATTGGTGGATGAGAGCCAGGAAGACAGTGCACAAGACTATGCGGAAGGACTTCGATTCTTTTGTGATGCTTATTTTCTGGTTTTTGTGGAAACAGAGGAACAACAGAGTGTTTGATAGGGATGGCATCACAAATGAGATAGGCACTGTTGAGTGTATCCTTAGGGAGCGAAAGCTGTGGGAATTAGCCAGTAGGAGTGGAGTGCTACATTTTTGTGAGTAGTCCCTCAGGTTCCTTACCGGAGTTGGAGAGGGCGGACGCTTGTGTGTAGTGGCCGCCAGTTTTGTAACCTCTTGTAAATATTGTTCTATCTTCTATAAAGCTAAGGTACGCCTTTGGCGTACTCTTGAAAAAAAATATTCTATGTTTTGTAGTGCTACAGAAACTGTGGACCACTTGTTCCTTTTGCACCCAGTTTACAAAATTTGTAGAATGTGACTAAGTGCACACTGAACCTTCAGTTTTTTTTCATGTTTCTTCTAATGGTTTGTTTGGTTCAATTTCTGAAGATTACTGGAGATGTTAGAAATTTGATGGTTGTTGGACTAGTGGCTTTATTTTGCACTATTTGGAACCTGTAATGTACATTGTCTTATCAGTTTCTAATGGTGGACTGGATTGGATACTCAGGTGTTGCTGCGGGGAGTAGCAGAGAGGCTGCTAGAGCTATGGACTCTGTCTCCTGAAGATAATGAAATGCTTCCAACAAGTTCCTCCTCTCTGTACTTTGGCTTCTAATAATACATGATTCTGTTCTCATGTCAATTTGGTGGCTTTCTGCTGTAACAAAGTTCACCATGTAATGTATTGTTATCCCTAAAAAATGTATTGTTGGGCACAATATATATTTTCTCCCGGTCGATCGACTGCAATGTCTCTGAATTTCACATAACTTTTACCGTGGTCCTTGATTCACTTACAGAATCATATGTCTCTGTGTTGTTGACAATGCGATACTATGTTCCTATATTTTGCAGAGTTTATTTCTGCTATTCTTTCCTACGTATTTCGTTTTCCAGATGAATGAAACTACAAAAAGCTAGTACTCCCTCCGTCTCAAAATTCTTGTCTTACATTTGTCTAAATACAGATGTACCTAATACTAAAACGTGACTTCATACATCCGTATTTGGACAAATCTAACACAAGAATTTTGGGATGGAGGGAGTACCACACAGCCGACACGAGATCAATCATCTATCTGCACTTAATCCTGTATAAAAGTAAGTGTATGCACAGAGAGATCGGCAAGCTTTTGTCTTCGTATCTGAACTAGGAAGTGGCACGTGAAGTGGATGTCAGATAAAAAAAATGCAGGCTCCATCTTGGTCCTGAACACTCACACCCTAATGGTGGACGAAATCCTTTCCTTGCAGGAACCCTAGCTAGCTAGCTACAGATGGAGCACTTACAGATCAAGCCGCCATGAGTGTCTCCACTCGAGCTCTGGGACGGGATGGCGCCGTCGCCAGCGCCGGGCAACCTCCACTGCAGTCGCCGGCGAAAGGATTCGCTCGCCGCCTCCCCGGCTGGCGTCTCCGTCTTCTGGAGTCCTACGTTCCAGAGAGACCTCCCGATGTCAACGCCACGTGTGTTCACCCGCATCGCGGCGCTGATCGGACGGCCATAGCTAAAGATAACAGTCTAGTAGCAGCCTCCATTAATGTGAGGAGGCGGGCAGCATCTCCATTGGTCCTGTGGTTGGAAGGAGGTACATTGTCAGGCCCAAAGTCTGAGTCAACCAGATGCACGAAACCTCAAGCTACAAGCAAACATCCACAGTTCAGAAGGCATCAAAGGCATCAAGGCCAGGGTCCAAGAGGTGGCTGCCCGGCTTTATTGTTTTTGCTTCTAAGGATTTTCAGTCATGACATTTCTCCCCTTAGCCCTCGCCTCCCTCTTCTCTGCAACCAGCAACGCAGTTCGGGTTTCATTGTAACAAGGGGATGGATCCGTCTGGAGATCGTAGTGCAAGCAGGGCAAGCAACCACATTAGCGTTGTTCCAACTGTAAGCGTGTTTGCAGGAGCCATCGTCCCTGCCTCCGTCGACGTCGCTAGTGTTCCAGCCATTCAGAGCAGTGGGCAGCAGGTAATTACCATCCATCCTGCTGCCAAAACATGCCAGCGTAAAAAAAGAGATTCCTGTAATCAGAAGAGAAAACACTCATCAGCACAGATCCCCTGCCGCCTTATTTTGACAGCTCCTTGCGCGCTGCAATGGGCAAAGGATAATCTAGGAAATCAAGTTCTTTATCTACGTCGCATGAGCTAGCGTGCATGCTTAGATATTATCGATTGATCCACACCGAAATTGCTAACTCATTGCTCAGATTAAGAAAGCGAACGGGAGCATGACCCCGTCCGGCGAGAAAAACAGCGATGGCAGTCACTGCAGGATAGCTCCTACGGCTCGGACTGGATTCCTCAACTAGTTCGATGTAAACACTACGGGGAGAAATTCATACCTTAGAACTGCTGTGTGCCGCCGCACTAGGAGGGATCGGAGTTCGTCGATCTCCAGCTGCTATCTGGGCTTCTAGCACCAGAGCAAATGCCCAACCTCGTGTACAAGGTAGTGGCTGAGCATATCTTTTCAAGCCTCCTCGTGAATCCGAGCACGGGCCGGCCTCCCCGGTCAGCCTGACTACCTACAAGTGGATCCCGACAAGAAAGCCCAGGAAACCTCTGAACCTGGGATTCGAGGACTCACAAGATACGTTGGTTAGCCTAAAAAAAACAAGATACGTTGGTTGGTCGGTGCAGGTTTTTTTTGTTTGACTTTGCCTAGTAGAATCTTTGTTTTTTTCTGGCGCCCCTACTTCCTACTCCTATTTTTCCTTTGAGGTGGCTCTTCCCGGTTCAACTGCTCTACGGGCCTCCCTGTACCAGTGAAGACACCACGCCTCCTTCCTTTGGCCTGATCTACTCGACTCTTTCCTGCCGCCCACAGCCCCGCGATGCAGTAGGGGTATGAGTTGGGAAAATTAAATTCAGAAGTAGTTGATTTTTATTTTCAAATAGGTTTGAACTAGGTGTTGGGGAACGTAGTAATTTCAAAAAAAAATCTACGTACACGCAAGATCATGGTGATGGCATAGCAACAAGAGGGTAGAGTGTGTCCACGTACCCTCGTAGACCGAAAGCGGAAGCGTTAGAACAACGCGGTTGATGTAGTCGTACGTCTTCACGGCCCGACCGATCAAGTACGGAAAATACGGCACCTCCGAGTTCTAGCACACGTTCAGCTCGATGACGTCCCTCGAACTCCGATCCAGCCGAGTGTCGAGGGAGAGTTCCGTCAGCACGACGGCGTGGTGACGATCTTGATGTACTACCGACGCAGGGCTTCGCCTAAGCACCGCTACGATATTATCGAGGTGGATTATAGTGGAGGGGGGCACCGCACACGGCTAAGAGATCCAAGGGATCAATTGTTGTTGTTCCTAGAGGTGCCCCCCTGCCCCCGTATATAAAGGAGGGAGGGGGAGGTGCGGCCGGCCAGGAGGGGCGCGCCAGGAGGAGTCCTCCTCCCACCGGGAGTAGGACTCCCCCCTTCCTTGTTGGAGTAGGAGAGAAGGAAAGAGGGGGAGAGGAGGAAGGAAAAGGGGGCTGCACCCCTTGTCCAATTCGGACCAGAAGGGGGCTGCGCACCTCCTTCCTTTCAGCCTCTCTCCTCTATTCCCGTATGGCCCAATAAGGCCCATACACTCCCCGGCGAATTCCCGTAACTCTCCGGTACTTCGAAAAATACCCGAATCACTCGGAACCTTTCTGAACTCCGAATATAGTCGTCCAATATATCGATCTTTACGTCTCGACCATTTCGAGACTCCTCGTCATGTCCCTGATCTCATCCGGGACTCCGAACTCCTTCGGTACATCAAAACTCATAAACTCATAATATAACTGTCATCGTAACGTTAAGCGTGCGGACCCTACGGGTTCGAGAACTATGTAGACATGACCTAGAACTATTCTCGGTCAATAACCAATAGCGGAACCTGGATGCCCATATTGGTTCCTACATATTCTATGAAGATCTTTATCGGTCAAACCGCATAACAACATACGTTGTTCCCTTTGTCATCGGTATGTTACTTGCCCGAGATTCGATCGTCGGTATCCAATACCTAGTTCAATCTCGTTACCGGCAAGTCTCTTTACTCGTTACGTAATACATCATCTCACAACTAACTCATTAGTTGCAATGCTTGCAAGGCTTATAGTGATGTGCATTACCGAGAGGGCCCAGAGATACCTCTCCAACAATCGAAGTGACAAAATCTAATCTCGAAATACGCCAACCCAACATGTACCTTTGGAGACACCTGTAGTACTCCTTTATAATCACCCAGTTATGTTGTGACGTTTGGTAGCAACCAAAGTGTTCCTCCGGTAAACGGGAGTTGCATAATCTCATAGTTACAGGAACATGTATAAGTCATGAAGAAAGCAATAGCAACATACTAAACGATCAAGTGCTAAGCTAACGGAATGGGTCAAGTCAATCACATCATTCTCCTAATGATGTGATCCCATTAATCAAATGACAACACATGTCTATGGTTAGGAAACATAACCATCTTTGATTAATGAGCTAGTAAAGTAGAGGCATACTAGTGACTATATGTTTGTCTATGTATTCACACATGTATCATGTTTCCGGTTAATACAATTCTAGCATGAATAATAAATATTTATCATGAAATAAGGAAATAAATAATAACTTTATTATTGCCTCTAGGGCATATTTCCTTCAGTCTTCCACTTGCACTAGAGTCAATAATCTAGTTCACATCATCATGTGATTTAACACCAATATTCACATCTGTATGTGATTAATACCCATAGTTCACATCGTCATGTGATCAACACCCAAAGGGTTTACTAGAGTTAATAATCTAGTTCACATCGCTATGTGATTAACACCCAAAAGAGTACTAAGGTATGATCATGTTTTGCTCGTGAGAGAAGTCTAGTCAACGGGTCTGTCATATTCAGAGCCATATGTATTTCGCAAATATTCTATGTCCACAATGCTCTGCACGGAGCTACTCTAGCTAATTGCTCCCACTTTCAATATGTATCCAGATTGAGACTTAGAGTCATCTGGATTGGTGTAAAAGCTTGCATCGTTGTAACTTTAACGACGAGCTCTTTTATCACCTCCATAATCGAGAAACATCTCCTTAGTCCTCACTAAGGATATTCTTGACCCATGTCCAGTGATCTACTTATTAGATCAAAATTGTATTCCTTTGCCAAACACAGAGCAAGGTATACAATAGGTCTGGTTCACAGCATAGCATAGTTTATAGAACCTATGACTGAGGCATAGGGAATGACTTTTCATTTTCTTTCTATTTTCTGCAATGGTCGGGTCTTGAGTCTTACTCAACTTCACACCTTGTAACACAGGCAAGAACTCCTTCTTTGACTGTTCCATTCTGAACTATTTCAAAAATTTATCAAGGTATGTACTCATTGAAAAATCTTATCAAGCGTCTTGATCTATCTATATAGATCTTGATGCTCAATGTGTAAGCAGCTTCACCGAGGTCTTGCTTTGAAAAACTTCTTTCAAATACTCCTTTATGCTTTCCAGAAAATTCTACATCATTTCCAATTAATAATATGTCATTCACATATACTTATCAGAAATGCTGTAGTGCTCCCACTCACTTTCTTGTAAATACAGGTCTTTCCAAAAGTTGTATAAGACCATATGCTTTGATCAACTCATCAAAGCGTATATTCCAACTCTGAGATGCTTACACCAGTCCATAGATGGATCGCTGGAGCTTGCACATTTTGTTAGCACCGTTAGGATTGACAAAACCTTCTGGTTGCATCATATACAACTCTTCTTTAAGAAAACCATTAAGGAATGCAGTTTTGACATCCATTTGCCAGATTTCATAAAATGTGGCAATTGCTAACATGATTCGGACAGACTTAAGCATCGCTACAGTTGAGAAAATCTCATTGTAGTCAACACCTTGAACTTGTCAAAAAACCTTTCACAACAAGTCGAGCTTTGTAGATAGTAACACTACTATCAGTGTCCGTCTTCCTCTTGAAGATCCATTTATTTAACATGGCTTGCTGATCATCGAGCAAGTCAATCAAAGTCCATACTTTGTTCTCATACATGGATCATATCTCAGATTTTATGGTCTCAAGCCATTTCGCAGAATCTGGGCTCATCATCGCTTCCTCATAGTTCGTAGGTTCGTCATGATCTAGTAACATAACTTCCAGAACAGGATTACCGTACCACTCTGGTGCGGATCTTACTCTGGAAGACCTACGAGGTTCTGTAGTAACTTAATCTGAAGTTTCATGATCATCATCATTAACTTCCTCACTAATTGGTGTAGTAGTCATAGGAACAGATTTCTGTGATGAACTACTTTCAAATAAGGGAGCAGGTACAGTTACCTCATCAAGTTCTACTTTCCTCCCACTCACTTCTTTCGAGAGAAACTCCTTCTCTAGAAATGATCCATTCTTAGCAACGAATGTTTTGCCTTTGGTTTTGTGATAGAAGGAGTACCCAACAGTTTCCTTTGGGTATTCTATGAAGATGCACTTCTCCGATTTGGGTTTGAGCTTATCAGGATGAAACTTTTTCACATAAGCATCGCAACCCCAAACTTTAAGAAATGACAACTTTGGTTTCTTGCCAAACCATAGTTCATAATGTGTCGTCTCAACGGACTTAGGTGGTGCCCCTTTTTAACGTGAATGCAGCTGTCTTTAATGCATGACCCCAAAACGATAGTGGTAAATCGGTAAGAAACATCATAGATTGTACAATATCCAATAAAGTACGGTTATGACATTCGGACACACCATTACGCTGTGGCTTTCCGGGTGGCGTGAGTTGCGAAACTATTCCGCATTATTTCAAATGTAGACCAAACTCGTAACTCAAATATTCTCCTCCACGATCAGATCATAGAAATTTTATTTTCTTGCTACGATGATTTTCAACTTCACTCTGAAATTCTTTGAACTTTTCAAACGTTTCAGACTTATGTTTCATTAAGTAGATATACCCATATCTGCTCAAATCATCTGTGAAGGTCAGAAAATAATGATACTTGCCGCGAGCCTCAAAACTCATCGGATCGCATACATCAGTATGTATTATTTCCAATAAGTCAGTTGCTCGCTCTATTGTTCCGGAGAACGGAGTCTTTAGTCATCTTGCCCATAAGGCATGGTTCACAAGCATCAAGTGATTCATAATCAAGTGATTCCAAAATCCCATCAGCATGGAGTTTCTTTATGCGCTTTACACCAATATGACCTAAACTGTAGTGCCACAAATAAGTTGCACTATCATTATTTAACTTTGCATCT
>NC_057810.1:325340764-325343368 GCF_018294505.1 Triticum aestivum | reverse complement strand
CCAAGGGAAAAAGGGCTAGGTGAGGCAAATGGTAAAACCAAGGTTGGGCCTTGCTGGAGGAGTTTTATTGAAAGCGAACTGTCAAGGGGGTCCCATAAATCACCCGACCGTGTAAGGAACACAAAATCCGGGAACATAACACCGGTATGACGGAAACTAGGGCGGCAAGAGTGGAACAAAACACCAGGCATAAGGCCAAGCCTTCCACCCTTTACCAAATATATAGATGCATTAATTAAATAAGAGATATTGTGATATCCCAACCAAAATCCTATCCACCATGGAGCAATCTTCAACTTCACCTGCAACTAGCAACGCTATAAGAGGGCTGAGCAAAGCGGTAACATAGCCAAGCAATGGTTTGCTAGGAAGTGTGAAAAGGTTACAGGCTGACATGGCAAATTGGGAGGCTTGAAGAACAAGTTATAGGAAGCGCAACAAAGCAATAGAATGAAGCAACTAGCATAGCAATCATAGTAGTGAGATCCAGGGTAGTGGTCATCTTGCCTGAAATCCCTCAAGGAAGAAGAACGAGTCCATGAAGAAGATGAAGCCACGAAGATGAACCAAGCGTAGACGAACGAATCCTCACGATCGCAACGAAACGGGAACTATCGAGAAGAAACATACAACATGATAAACACACCACACATGAACAAGACATGATGCTCAACCAAGTATGATGCATGACAAGGCTACATCAAGCTACTCATGGCAAGAGATGATGCATACAAGGGCAACACATCAAGGCAAGTTTAAATGAGGCCGGAAACAACATATAACAATTCCGGTAAGTCCTCATATGCAAGTTTCAAAGTTGGTCCAGATCTGAACAGACATTAAGTTGAAGTTATTTAACAGCAAGTTAAAGAGCACCAAGAGGATCTACACGAAATTCTAGTCAAGTTACATATAAAGTTCATTTAATTCGGAGCTACGGCTTAGAAGATATGAGCAAAACAAGTTAAACATGGCATTAATGCAAAATGCATACAAACATTAAGCAAACACCCCAAAACAAGGATTTAACATGATAATATGAAACTACATGCAAAATCAAACAAGTTTCATATAGAGCACACCCAAAACGGAGCAACGGTTCAACACATACACTCTATACAAGTTTAAAGGACAAGTTATCCAAAACAGCACTAGGCATCTAGCAAGCATCAAAACAACATGCTACAGCATCCCAACATAAGAACAAAAGGCATGGTCATGATGTACAGGTAAAGAATGACAAAACATGAACACTAAGCTAACTCCAGATATCACTAGAACATGCTCAAAAGGACATGGCAAGATTGCAAATTATAATAGTTTCAGGCTTAGCAGAAATAACATCAGGTTGCAATGTTTAGAGCTATCAAACAACATGTTACATGAACTTATCATGGCAAACAAAGGCATGACAAGAATCTACTAATTGCATAGAACAAAAGTCGCTTACTGACCATGAGCCAAAAGGGCACAGAAAATATGATGGCACCCATGTAAACATGGCAAGTTATATGACAGATTCATACATGGCAGGAACAACAATAAGTAGGCATGTTGGTGAGCTTGAAACACTCACCACAGAGCATTACATGGCATTACAATGCAACCAACAGCAAGAATACATGTTTATGAAGCTAAACATGGCAAGAGAAAGTTCATAGGGTGCATGGATCACCAACAACAATCATGGCAACATTGAACTTAATGTTAACAGGCTGACAGCAACATTATTTAGCAAGTTTGGAGCAAGATAACAACATGTTACAGCAGGCTACAAATGCAACCAGGGGCATGAATGGATATAGCATAACATGTATAACAAAACATCCTTAGTGAACATCTCCATATTATGCATAGAATGACTTGTAGCAGCAGGTTTACATAGCATCACAAAATAACAGATTCAGCCTAGCAAAATAGTAACAGCAAGTACCCTACTTCACAAGCTCGATACACTCAGTACAAGACTCACAAAAATACATGGATTGCACCCCTGTGAAGATGAAATGACATAGTTCAAAACACATGTAGGGCTCAAGCTCATAAAATGCACACATCAAATGCAACAAAAAAGACAAATCATCAAGTTATAACAGTTTCAGCAGATTAACATCATATAGCACTCTTGCAACAAAGATTAGGGCATCAATATGAACTTAAATGAACATGATGCAATGGAATGAAATGAAGTACTCGTTGAGGCGAACAATTTGATATTCTACACGCCCAAAACGGAGCCACATATGCGGAGTTATGGTGCGATGAATAGGGCTCCAGAATGCAAAATATTTCGGGACTTGGCAAAACAATGGAGGGGGGAAGAGTCAACCATTACAGATCTGGAGCGGGATGGCGCGGATCCCGAGGTTCGCCGGAGCACGTCGCCGGAGACGAGGAGGAAGATGCCGGGGAGGCTCGGGGAGGCGCGGGGAGGCAGCCCCGGCCCGGATCTCGCCGGATCCGGCCGATGGCGAGCAGGGACGGCGGCGGAGAGAGCTGCGGCGGCGGGGTCCGGCACGCCCCGACGGAGGTTCGCCGGCGAGGGGCGGCGGCCGGAGGGCACGGGACGCGTAGACGGCAGGCGGGCATGGATGACGACGGGCT
>NC_057810.1:325333373-325340206 GCF_018294505.1 Triticum aestivum | reverse complement strand
GGGGGTCCCGCACGGGCCGAGCGGGCCGGTGGCGGCGGCGGGCGAATCGGAAGGCGACACGTGGCGGTGGCGAGGGGGCTGGACAAGTCCGGCGGCGGAGCGGACATGTCCGACGCGGGGTGGAGGAAGAGGCTAGGGTTTCATCCGCGAATTTGGACGGGGTGGGCATATTTATAGATTCTGGGAGATAGGAGAGTCCAAATGAGGCACGGTTTTCGCCCACACGATCGTGATCGAACGACCGAGAGCATGGAGGGGGTTTGGATGGGTTTTGGGCCACTTTGGAGGGGTGTTGGGCTGCACACAAAAGAGGCTTTTACGGTTACCCGGTTAACCGTTGGAGTACCAAAGGACCTCCAAATGGCACGAAACTTGACAGGAGGTCTACCGGTGCTATACCAAGGCCGCTTGGCATACCTCGGGCCATTCCGAGAACGTTTAACACCCACTCACAACAATAGACAAAAGGGGGACGCCGGAGGACATAGGAGTGCCGGATTGCACAACGGACAACGGGGAAAATGCTCGGATGCACGAGACGAACACATATGCAAAATGAGATGCACATGACGATATGATAAAATGCAACATGCAAGCAAATGACAAGGCAACTACGGCGAATAACTGGCGGACACCTGGCGCATCGAATCCGGGGCGTTACAACTTTCCTCCACTAACAAGAGATCTCGTCCCGAGATCTTAGGACCGAGACGGAAGGAAAAAGGGATGAGGTGAAACAAGAACTCAAGAGAGGAAACAAAGAATCGTGAGCACACGAGAAGAAGAGAGGAACGACGAGAATGACGAGAATCAAAAGATCACGGAATCAGATAGACTATGAAACCACTCCGGTTAGAACGAGATAAGAAACGACTAAGTCTGAAAAGATTTAGGAAGCACTCCGGCTGAAACATGGAGGAATAGAACACGAGCTTACCAAGATGGCAAGACGCTTGATGAAGACATGACACAAAACCTCCGGAAAGAATTGAAAGAGTTGAATGAAAAGAATGGAGGAGAAAATGACAACTTGTGCCACGAATGGAATAGAAAGCAACCTCAGAAGAAAGGATTGAACGGAGTTGTTGAGAAAATCAACAATGAAAAGAAATAAGCTTGTTATGGGCTTATAGGTAACATCTCAAGATCATAAGGTGATAACTGTCCACAAACGGAAATGATTGGATAGCTGAGAAGAACAAAGAAATGCAAAACTCCACTTTAGAAGAATATGGAGAATTAATTGCACTTCGAGATGCAAGAAGAATAAAACTTGAGCTCCTCCAACAAGAATCTCGATGAACTCTTGAAGAATGAATTAAATCATGAAGAACCACCATGAAGAACTCCGGTAATAAAAGGATGATGACATCAAATTGAAGGATGAAAAGAATAAGATTAAAGCTTGCGGTGACTTAGAAGGAGGTTTCCGACGAGATGGCCAAGGAAAATTTGAACTCCGGAAAAGAAAAGATGAAAACACTTTGAACCGAGACTGTGATAAGATGAACAAACTACGAAAAGAAGATATTAATCCACTTGAAGAAAGAAGAATAAGGATTATGTTATGCTTATCCTTCACCAATTAATTGATGAGAAGCCATGGATTGCATACTACTTATTCTCATTGGAAAATATTAAGGCAAGATATAGCACGAAAATTTGAGAAAGTCTTCTTGACCCACCGGTAGGATTGGAAAGAACGAATGGCTTAAAATGATAACCAAGGAAAAGGGATCTGAAGGAACCACCGTAAGAATTAGAAAATGACTGATGAAAGAGAATGAATCACCGGGAAGAATTAGAAGAACCAATAAGCTAGAGGGGATTTAGATGCAAAAGAACAAAGAGATCATGAGCTGATTAAAGAACACTTGAACGGAGCACCGGGATAAATAGAGAATGATAACTGGAATGATGGCCTCCGGTGAAAAGAAATGGAAAAACAACAACGGACATACTCCGGATGGGTAAGAAAAGGAATATCTGACAAATGGAATAATTCGAGAGGATAACAAGAAGCTAGAGCCGCGAATCTTCTAGAGAAGGAGCAAGATTTAGAGAAAATACTCTTCTTCGGTCTTCAAATGACGACGAGAAACACCAGCAAAATTTGTTAATGCACTCCGGGAGAACGAAAGCGAAGAGGTTGATCCAGCAATGAAAAGAATTTGAAAGTGAATCTTAAAGAAGGCATGTGATTGACAGAATCCATTCTTACATCACACTTTGAAAAGAATTTGAGAATAGCTCCAGAATAATTAGAAGAGTCAGGTAAGATCCTGGGAAAAGACCTGTGGGTTAGGGCCCACTAAAGAGAAAACACCGTTGGAAAGGGTTGTTGAACAGATAGATGATGCACCGGAACAATTGAAATATTTGAATGAGGTGACAACCTCGAATTAATTCGAACACAGATGAATCTCCTGAGATGTCTTGAACACTCTGGAAGGATAAAGTGGCGAGAGGCACACGAGCAAGGAGAACACTTGACCCAAGTAGAAGAATGTGATCAACCTGGAAAAGTTGAATTGAGTGCGCCGGAAAAAGAAAAAGAGATGAAGAATGTCGAAGAAAACAAGAATTCTCCGGTTGAAATAATTTACGAAAGACTGAAGAGGTTCCGCACGAATGAAATTGATGCTCGAAAGAGACTCAGGCTCCAGGAAGAAGAGGGTGGGAGGGCAGTAAAAACAAAGCGACTTGGAAGGGGAAAGCTACGAATATCTTGAAGAGAAAACACCGGTTGAAATCATTGAGGAAAGAAAGCAAAGACTTCACACGAGTAGGATGGATACTCGATTACGGACTCTGGATTCGAGAAGAAGAACAGAGGGCGGGTGGGAAAAGAAAACAACTAAGGATTGAATGCAAAGATGAAGAGGCTCGGGTCAACTTGATGAGAAATGCACCGGATGAAAAGAGCTGAGGAACAACGATCGGAAAACCAACTGCGTGATCCTAAAGAAAATTTGAAGGGGAAGAGGAGTAATTCAAAGCACCTACGTCAAGATTCCTTACCAGAGCGACGAAGGGGCTGAGGAGTAAAAAGAATTTCTACTCTCTGATATAACTAGACTCCGAAAACTGTTTTCTTCTAGACTCGACAACGGCCAAACTACACGATCAATCAAGGGGGCTCCTAGGGTCGGAACCTGGCTCTGATACCAACTTGTCACGCCCAATATGCGATACTGTCCTAAAGAGACTCGAAGGTCCCACCAAGGATAGAACCACATATTGAAACGCTTTTGCAAGGTGGATATCATTACATCAACATTACATAATAGATGGGGAAACATACAAAAGGCATACAATGCCACACGAATACAACATCATCTTACATAAGATCAACATCCGACTACGAATGAAACACAAACAGAAGCTCAAACGACATCCACCCTGCTAGCCCAGGCTGCCGACCTGGAACCTATCCCCTGATCGAAGAAGAAGCAGAAGAAGAACTCCAAACAAGCAAACATTGCTCTCGCGTCATGATCATCGCAAACCTGTACCTGCAACTGTTGATGTAGTAATCTGTGAGCCACGAGGACTCGGCAATCCCATTACCATGGGTATCAAGACTAGCAAAGCTTAATGGGAAAGGAAGGGGTAAAGTGGTGAGGTTGCAGCAGTGGCTAAACATGATATGGTGGCTAACATACGCAAATAAGAGCGAGAAGAGAAGCAAAAGGAACGGTCGTCAACTAGTAATGATCAAGAGGTGATCCTGAACTCCTACTTACATCAAACATAACCCAAAACCGTGTTCACTTCCCGGACTCCGCCGAAAAGAGACCATCACGGCTACACACGCGGTTGATGCGTTTTAATTCGGATCTGGTGTCAAGTTTTCTACAACCGGACATTAACAAATTCCCTTCTGCCACATAACCGCGGGCACGACTCTCGAAAGTTTAATACCCTGCAGGGGTGTCCCAACTTAGCCCATGATAAGCTCTCGCGATCAACGAAGGATATTCCTTCTCCCAGGAAGACCCGATCAGTCTCGGAATCCCGGTTTACAAGACATTTCTATAATGGTAAAACAAGACCAGCAAAACCGCCCGAATGTGCCGACAAATCCTGACATGAGCTGCACATATCTTGTTCTCAGGGCACACCGGATTGTCCAAACTTCCGGTAGGCCATCCCAGAGTTGCCCCTGGTGGCCACCGGCGGCTGACAGGTTGGACCAGCACTCACGACGAGCACTGGCCCGGGGGGGGGGGGTAAATAAAGATGACCCTCGGGCTCCGGAAACCCAAGGGAAAAAGGTCTAGGTGAGGCAAATGGTAAAACCAAGGTTGGGCCTTGCTGGAGGAGTTTTATTCAAAGCGAACTATCAAGGGGGTCCCATAAATCACCCGACCGCGTAAGGAACGCAAAATCCGGGAACATAACACCGGTATGACGGAAACTACGGCGGCAAGAGTGGAACAAAACACCAGGCATAAGGCCAAGCCTTGCACCCTTTACCAAATATATAGATGCATTAATTAAATAAGAGATATTGTGATATCCCAACCAAAATCCTGTCCACCATGGAGCAATCTTCAACTTCACCTGCAACTAGCAACGCTATAAGAGGGCTGAGCAAAGCGGTAACATAGCCAAGCAACGGTTTGCTAGGAAGTGTGAAAAGGTTAGAGGCTGACATGGCAAATTGGGAGGCTTGAAAGAACAAGTTGTAGGAAGCGCAGCAAAGCGATAGAACGAAGCAACTAGCATAGCAATGATAGTAGTGAGATCTAGGGTAGCGGTCATCTTTCCTGAAATCCCGCAAGGAAGAAGAATGAGTCCATGAAGAAGATGAAGCCACGAAGACGAATCAAGCGTAGACGAACGAATCCTCACGATCGCAACGAAACGGGAACTATCGAGAAGAAGCATACAACATGGTAAACACACCACACATGAACAAGACATGATGCTCAACCAAGTATGATGCATGACAAGGCTACATCAAGCTACTCATGGCAAGAGATGATGCATACAAGGGCAACACATCAAGGCAAGTTTAAATGAGGCCGGAAACAACATATAACAATTCCGGTAAGTCCTCATATGCAAGTTTCAAAGTTGGTCCAGATCTGAACAAACATTAAGTTGAAGTTATTTAACAGCAAGTTAAAGAGCACCAAGAGGATCTACACGAAATTCTAGTCAAGTTACATATAAAGTTCATTTAATTCGGAGCTACGGCCTAGAAGATATGAGCAAAACAAGTTAAACATGGCATTAATGCAAAATGCATACAAACATCAAGCAAACACCCCAAAACAAGGATGCAACATGATAATATGAAACTACATGCAAAATCAATCAAGTTTCATATAGAGCACACCCAAAACGGAGCAACGGTTCAACACATACACTCTATACAAGTTTAAAGGACAAGCTGTCCAAAACAGCAACTAGGCATCTAGCAAGCATCAAAACAACATGCTACAGCATCCCAACATAAGAACAAAAGGCATGGGAATTATGTACAGGTAAAGCATGACAAAACATGAACACTGAGCTTAGCAGAATTGCAAATTATAACAGTTTCAGGCTTAGCAGAAATAACATCAGGTTGCAATGTTTAGAGCTATCAAGCAAGATGTTACATGAACTTATCATGGCAAACAAAGGCATTACATGAATCTACTAATTGCATAGAACAAAAGTCCCTTACTGACCATGAGCCAAAAGGGCACAGAAAATATGATGGCACCCATGTAAACATGGCAAGTTATATGACAGATTCATACATGGTAGGAACAACAATAAGTAGGCATGTTGGTGAGCTTGAAACACTCACCACAGAGCATTACATGGCATTACAATGCAACCAACAGCAAGAATACATGTTTATGAAGCTAAACATGGCAAGAGCAAGTTCGTAGGGTGCATGGATCACCAGCAACAATCATGGCAACATTGAACTTAATGTTAACAGGCTGACAACAACATTATTTAGCAAGTTTGGAGCAAGATAACAACATGTTACAGCAGGCTACAAATGCAACCAGGGGCATGAATGGATATAGCATAACATGTATAACAAAACATCCTTAGTGAATATCTCCATATTATGCATAGAATGACTTGTAGCAGCAGGTTTACATAGCATCACAAAATAACAGATTCAGCCTAGCAAAACAGTAACAGCAAGTACCCTACTTCACGAGCTCGATACACTCAGTACAAGACTCACAAAAATACATGGATTGCACCCCTGTGAAGATGACATGACATAGTTCAAAACACATGTAGGGCTCAAGCTCATAAGATGCACACATCAAATGCAACAAAAAAGACAAATCATCAAGTTATAATAGTTTCAGCAGATTAACATCATATATCACTCTTGCAACGAAGATTAGGGCATCAATATGAACTTAAATGAACATGATGCAATGGAATGAAACGAAGTACTCGTTGAGGCGAACAATTTGATATTCTACACGCCCAAAACGGAGCCACAGATGCAGAGTTATGATGCGATGAACAGGGCTGCAGAATGCAAAATATTTTGGGACTTAGCAAAAAAACGGAGGGGGGAAGAGTCAACCGTTACAGATCTGGAGCGGGAGGGCGCGGATCCCGAGGTTCTCCGGAGCTCGTCGCCGGAGACAAGGAGGAAGATGCCGGGGAGGCTCGAGGAGGCGCGGGGAGGCGGCCCCGGCCCAGATCTCGCTGGATCCGGCCGGTGGCGAGCAGGGATGGCGACGGAGGGAGCTGCGGCGGCGGGGTGCGGCACGCCCCGACGGAGGTGCGCCGGCGAGGGGCGGTGGCCGGAGGGCACGGGACGCGCAGATGGCAGGCGGGTGCGGACGACGATGGGC
>NC_057810.1:325315387-325333138 GCF_018294505.1 Triticum aestivum | reverse complement strand
GGTGCGGGGCGCGGGGGCCCCGCACGGGCCGAGCGGGCCGCCGGCGGCGGCGGGCGAATCGGAAGGCAACACATGGCGGCGGCGAAGGGGCTGGACAAGTCCGGCGGCGGAGCGGACATGTCCGGCGCGGGGTGGAGGAAGAGGCTAGGGTTTCATCCGCGAATTTGGATGGGGTGGGCATATTTATAGATTCTGGGAGCTAGGAGAGTCCAAATGAGGCACGGTTTTCACCCACACGATCGTGATCGAACGACCGAGAGCATGGAGTGGTTTGGATGGGTTTTGGGCCACTTTGGAGGGGTGTTGGGCTGCACACAAAAGAGGCTTTTACGGTTACCCGGTTAACCGTTGGAGTACCAAACGACCTCCAAATGGCACGAAACTTGACAGGAGGTCTACCGGTGCTATACCAAGGCCGCTTGGTAAACCTCGGGCCATTCCGAGAACGTTTAACAAGAGACAGAAGGGGGACGCCGGAGGACATAGGAGTGCCGGATTGCAAAATGGACAACGGGGAAAATTCTCGGATGCATGAGACGAACACGTATGCAAAATGAGATGCACATGACGACATGATAAAATGCAACATGCAAGCAAATGACAAGGCAACTACGGTGAATAACTGGCAGACACCTGGCGCATCGAATCCGGGGCGTTACAATTATGGAATGATTTCAAAAGTGAATCTGAGGAATATGATGATAATGAATGAGTACATGTGATGAGAATGAAACAGGATGAACACAGATTCACAAGATGATGACAACATAATGAAATAATCACATAGACTGTCGTCACAGAGCATGAACATAAACTGCTGAAAGAAATGCAGTAGAGTAGATTGAATCAGTGGTGCTCGATGGCGACAAAGAGATTTGGTAGACTAGTTCACCCTTCTTCCAAAGGGCTATGTCTGGTTGGAGGGGCTGTGACTTAACACAGAAGATGAACTCTCTTCACCCTATTTTCCTTCAATGCAGAGCTGATCAGACTCAGGTTGATTTCAGTCGTGGTAGATCCTTGTCGGTGATCTCCAAACCTTCGGTCGACCTTCGCAAACCACAATCACTCTTGGCTGCTAAAGATCAGGCTCGGTGAAGACAACAACTCTTCAACACTCGAGCCGAAACCTATCCATCTAGAGAGTGCACAGCTCCCAAGAGTAATAGGTACAAGAACTCTCACTCAGAACTACTGTGATGCTAAACCACTATCTAACTTTGGGATCTTGTTTTTTCTCTCGGTGGATCTTAAACTCAAACAACTCGGAGAGGGGTTTCTCAAATCAATCTTCTCAGTAATCTCAAGCAGAGCAGCCACCGGAGAAAGCCGGCGCGGGGTGGATATTTATAGCCGCAACCTTCCCAGATGGGAAATGACCAATTTGGACACGAGGTCCATCCAATGGCCAACCGACACATTTGCAACAGTCGGATTTTGGATAAATGGTAACATTACTTGAGGAACAAGTAATGCTAACTCCTCGGTCTGAGACAAATCTCTCGCATGGAAGAATATCACAGTCTCTTGCTGGCAAGTATTTGCTCGGAACACAAAGAGATTTCTCTCACAACTTTCATAGTTTTAGGCTGAGCATCACAATGGATCTAAGCATCGAGAACCTATACCCCTCTTAATAGTATGGAGGTCCAATGAGTCAAAAGAAAGAAAGAAGAACAACAAAATGAGTACTACGTCTTCACTTGGTTTTTGACTTCCATTGATGCAGTCAATTTCTTTGGACGATAGTACAGAATCAAAAGCTTTGCTTTAGCAGTAAACTTTCGAGGGGTCGATTACTTCACATCAATCTTCTCGACTATATGACTTCAACACATATAGCTCGTTCTTCTCTACAACGTAGATATACTTCGGTGAAGTTCCACGAACTCAGCACCGGAGACAACATTCTCTTCAGTTGTGTATGGACTTTTTCTCTCTGCATGCACTAGCAAACAAATTAGTCCATGCAATCTCGAAAACACAAGGTAGGAAGATATTGCACCAACAATCTCCCCCTTTTTGGACGATTGTTGACAAAACAGATCACATCGAAGGATAGATAATGAATGAAATGTAATGCGAAGAATAATGAAATTCGATAGATAAGTACAAAGATAAGTTAATCTCCCCCTTAAGATATGCTTCAGATCATGAAGAACCGGAGAGAGATGAGATTTTTCTTTGTGAGAGTGCCATTGACAAATGATCTTATACTTGACTTCTTTCAACGCACTCGGCAGTGTCTGAGGTGATTCCTGTCACAAGAGCTTTGAAGAGAATTATATTTGAAATAAGCTTTGAAAGTTTTGTGATGAAGGATATAGCATGAAGGTTTTCTCAGAACAAAAATTTGATCCACACGAGATGTAGTTTTCATGCATGTTAGATATTCGATATGATCAGAGCAAGGAAAAATAGAAGAAAATTGCTCAAATAGATGTGCTTCAGATGTGGTTTCCCTGTAATACAAAAGATAATACGAGAGATAATTGCGAGGGAAAGACACTTTGTCAGTGAATTATATGGCCTTCACGTAAGGCATAAAAATTTAGACTGACATACCCTTCCTGCAAGGTTAGATAATAAAAGAAAATAATCAGCGCATATCCAATCATAATAGTTAATGCATTTACTACTCGAAGTACTTCTTCTTCGAGGAGCAAATATGTTCCCCTGTAAGATAGATAATTATCAAAGATAATCATTCACAGGAAACACACATTTGAAGGTACCTGCAGACATATAGTGCGAAGCAAATAATATTGTAGGCGAGGGTTATTAACATTACATGACGTCCTAGTATTTCAGCACCACATGCGGCACGATAAGTTCATGAAGCAAATTGTTAAAGGGAAAACCAAAATGCAAAGAAAAAAACCCTGCAAACCCCAACAAACTATCACTCAATGTAATTCTCCCCCTTTTTGTCAACAAGTGTCAAGAAGGAAAGTGAAGACATACGAGGAACTACTCCGTGGGAGTATCTTCTGACTCAGAATTAAAACCACTCGATGAATCAGTGTCTGAAGAATGAGGAATGGTCGAGGCAGAAGCAGGGGTGGCAGCCTGGGCTCTCGAAGACCTGGAGAGATGAACGTATGTCTTGAAGATAAGAATACCGGCTGTATTTGCAATTTCATCATCATGGTCGACAAACAACAGATCTGTTGAAGTAGAATGTTGTGGGAGCACCGGAGTTTGTCTTCGGATGCATGGAACAACAAGCAAGTCCAGGTAGTCATATTCCTTTGAGATGCCCTTTTTAGCTAAATCCTTGCGAGAGTAATGCTTCCTCAACAAAGTACATGAGCGCTTCCTTGCATCCTTCTCATGCAGAAGAATTTGGCGAGTGTGATTATGAATCAGATTCAGCTCAGTCATTAACACCACCTTTTCTTTTCTATCGAGCTTAATGTGGCTTTCCAGTGTCTGCTACGTGCGAATACAGATCTCATAAAGAGATGGATTTCCCTTTCGAGGGATTACAACTTTGGCTTCCATGACCTCCGGTGCATTTTCAGACGCAGAATCGTTTGCAGCGTTATCAACAGGTTCCTTCCCTTTTCCACTATCCTTCATAATGTGCAGAGTGTCACGAACTGGTGGCATGAATACTTTCGGAATGTAAGCCCACAAGATTTTCTCATTGGTGAGCTGCTCGATCGCGAACATGATCCATGGAGCCTACGGCTTCAATGACTAAGGGCTATTGATACGTCTCCAACGTATCTAAATTTGTGAAGTATTCATGCCATGTTTACAACAATTTTATATGGTTTTGGTATGATTCAATTAGAACTAACCCGGACTGACGCTGTTTTCAGCAGAACTATCGTGGTGTCGTTTTTTGTGCAGAAATAAAAGTTCTCGAAATGGGCTAAAAATTTATGATGATTTTTTATGGACGAAAAGAGACCCATGAAGCACTAGAGCTGGGCCAGGAAGTGACCTAGGAGGCCACAAGACTAGGGGGTACGCCCTACCCCCAGGTAGGGAGGTCCCGGCTTGTGGGCCCTCGGGCACCTCCTTGACATGAGATCAACACCAAAAATTCTTATAAATACCCAAACCTCCGAAAAGAACCCTAGATGAGAAGTTCCGCCACCGCAAGCCTCTGTACCCCCAAAAATCAATCAATGCCCTCTCCGGCACCCTGCCTGAGGGGGCATCATCACCGGTGGCCATGAAGGAGGAAGCCGGAGGGGGCCATCATCACCATGGAGGCCAAGGACCAGAGGGAGAACCTCTGCCCATCAAGGGGGAGGTCATGGAGGAGGAAGCACAAGGGGGAGACTCTCTCCCCCTCTCTCTTGGTGCTGCCGGAGTGCCGTTGGGGGAACCATCGCCACAGTGATTGTCTTCATCAACATCAACATCTTCATCACCTTCCTCATCTCTTTTAAGCGGTCCACTCTCCCGCCCCTGCTGTAATCCCCTACTTGAACATGGTGCTTTATGCCACATATTATGATCCAATGATGTGTTGCCATCCTATGATGTTTTAAGTAGATTTATTTTATCTTTTGGGTTGATTGATGATCTAGATTGGCTTGAGCTGTATGTTTTATTTTGGTGCCGTCCTATGGTGCCCTCCGTGCCGCGCACATGTGGGGAATCCCCGCTGTAGGGTTTGCAATATGTTCATGATTCACTTATAGTGGGTTGCTAGAGTGACAGAAGCTTAAACCCGAGTAAGGGGGTTCTTTGCGTATGGGAGTAAAGAGGACTTGATACTTTAATGCCATGGTTGGGTTTTACCTTAATGATCTTTAGTAGTTGCGTATGCTTGCTAGAGTTCCAATCATAAGTGCATATGATCCAAGTAGAGGAAGTATGTTAGCTTATGCCTCTCCCTCATCTAAAATTGCGACAATGATTACCGATAGTGTTAACAATTGCCTAGGACAATTCTGCACACCATTCCATCATTATTCCACACTCGCTGTTTGTAATATATTGTGATATATTCTAACTTTATGATAACAACACCTATTTTTATATTTTAGTTCTCCGAAATCATGCAAAGCTATCCTCTTCATACGCACAACGTAGTTTTATTTATCGTTTCTAGATGGAAGCAAATGTTTCGACACTCCATACTTATCACTTCCACCTTTGGAAATTTCTATGATGATTTCTTGCACTTGGGGATTATCAAGCTCTTTTCTAGCGCCGTTGCCAGGGAGAAATAGCGTGGGGTTGATATTCTCGTGTGTGCTTGTTTGCTTTCTTCACCAAGTAGATTTTTCTTTCCCTTTTGTTTTTGTTCTATTTAGTTGTGGGTGAAAATTTTGTTTTAAAAGAATGCAAAATACAAAAGAAAATTACTTGCCTCTTATGCTTAAAAACTTTTTCAAAAAGAGAAGTGATTGGAAGGTTATGCATTGGAGAAGTGAGGGTCGACCTTGAACACTTGTGTTCATGGTCATGGAAACAATATGAAATTTTTCATGCAAGTTTCTCAAAACTTATTATCCCCTTGTATGTATACATTGTGTTATAAAAATAATGTGCCAAGATTTGGCTTTAGGATGATTAGATCGCTTGCTTGCTATGTGCAGTGCAAAAACAGAAACTTTGGCTGTAGTGCATGAGTTTACATTTTTTACTAGAACGTTAAAAGTTTTTGAAAATTTTACAAAGCACTTATATGAAAAAAATTTATTTTTTCCTATTTTTTCAGAATTTTTGGAGTTACATAAGTATGATAAATTTTCAGATTGCTACAAACTATCCTGTTTTTGACAGATTCTGTTTTCTATTTGTTGTTCGCTTATTTTGATGAATCCATGGGTTGTATCGGGGGGTATGAACGATGGTGAAGTTGGAATATAATAGATATAATGCTAATATGAAATTACCCTAAAAATGCTAATATGAAATTGGAATGAGTTTACAACAGTACCTAAAGTTAGTGATTTGCCTTATTATACTAACAGATCTCACAAGGTTTTTTGTTAAGTTTTGTGTGGATCAAGTGTTGAAATATCGAGGAGGTATTGATATAAGAAGAATAATGAGCTACAAGAGTTCAAGCTTGGGGATGCCCAAGGCACCCAAAGCAAATTTTTCAAGGAGACTCAAGCATCTGAGCTTGGGGATGCCCTGGAAGGCATCCCACCTTTATTCTTCAACAATTATCAGTATACCTTGGTTTTTGTTTTGTTCACATGATATGCGTATTTTGTGTTTTTCTTTTCCTTTATGCACCATTCTAGTATGAGATAGTCCTTCATGGATTTATAGAATGCTCTTTGTGCTTCACTTAAATCTTTTGAGTATGGCTTTATAGAATGCTCTTTGTGCTTCACTTAAATCTTTTGAGTATGGCTTTATAGAATGCCTCGTGTGCTTTACTTATATATTTTGAGCTTGGATATTGGTCAATCTATATTGTAGAATGCACTATGAACTTCACTTATATCTTTTGGAGTATGACTAAAATTATCATCGAAATTGGGCTTGAAAGAGTATCATTACATCATCATTCCTAGCTAAAAAGGCACTAAAGAAAAGCGCTTGTTGGGAGACAACCCAATATTTATACCTACTGTTTTTGTGTGTTCACATGATTAAGCTACTATAGTAATCATGTTTTATAGCTTTTGTTTCAATAAAGTGCCAGGAAAAGCCTTCGGGATAGTGTGGATGATAGTTGACTTGATTCTGTGCAAAAAAAACTTTATGCCTAGTAACAAAACAGTTTAAAATTACTGGAGAGTCAAAACATTCTGAATTGTTTTACAGATGATTGGTATATAAATTTTCTATGCTTTACTATTTTTTCAGAATTTTTGGAGTAACAGAAGTATGGTTAATGTTCAGATCTTTACAGACTATTATGTTTTTGTCAGATTCTATTTTCAAGACATAGTTTGTTTGTTTTATAGTTTCTATAGCTTATAATTCTGAATATAAATTGTAGAAATGATATGGTGTAGTAGGCATTGTGTGAGAACAACTATGAATCTTATCTTGGCAGTACCAAAGTGAATGATTTCTCTTTCTCATACTAACCCATCTCACGAAGTTCTGTTAAGTTTTGTGTGATTGAAGTTTTCAAGTTTTGGTTGAGATATCGATATGAGGAGAATAAGGAGTGACAAGACCCTAAGCTTGGGGATTCCAAAGGCACCCCAAGATAAAATTCAAGGAAGATACAAGCAACTAAGCTTGGGGATGCCCCAGAACGCATCCCTCTTTCTTCAACACTATTAGTATACCTTACTTGGAGCTATATTTTTATTCGTCACATGATATGGGTTTTGCTTGGAGCATATTTTCATTTTACTAGTTGTTTGAATAAAATCATTGGATATGAAATCTTAAATGATAGAGAGTCCTCACATGGCTATTTAACTAATTGACTACACATTGATCTTCACTTATATCCTTTTATAGTAGTTTTGTCATGTACTCTCGTGCTTCACTTATATCTTTGAGTAAATGGTTTAATGAACTGAATATCATAAATATGAAATTATATATGTTTTATATGCTTATCCCATGGGGATTAATGACTTCACCTATAAGAAGTATAGGTGGTAAAATTTATTCAAAGTTAGCAAACACCGCTTTGGTCACTTGAACAATTCATGAAAGAATATTGAAGGAAGAGAGATTGCACATATAAATATACTATCTTGGACATTTTCTATGATTGTGAGCCCCATTAATTATTTCCAAACTTGAGCAAATTAGTTGAAGTTGGACAAGGAAGACAACGTAATGAGTTATGTTTGGTTATATTTGTATATAAGTTATATTGTTATGGATCCTCCAACATGTGGTGCTTTCTTAGGATCTTTTGCTAGCCAAAAATTTGTACTAAGTTGTGACGCCCGGGTAATCAAGCTACAGTAACCCTCTGGTAATGATGCCATGTCACCTCGATTACTGTTGATAATCCCGCGTTAGTTCGAAACCGATCCAAATTCAAATTTGAATTAAAGTCAAAACAATTCAATTTTCAAAAGTCAAAACTAAATTGTTCCTAATGTGTCAAATAATCCATAATAAATGTTGGTGAAGAAATCATCTTTTAATAAAGTACTTAAATGCACTAAATAAACTAAAAACAATGATAAAACAATCATCTAAAATGCTTTTAAAGTAATAAGCAAATGCAAAATACTTTATTTAAAGTGCCAAAATATTTGGGGCTGTGACCTAATTAATAACACCAAATTAGTTGTCGCTTTTAAATTTTATAAAACTAAAATAAAACAAAACAGATAAAAAAATAGAAAACAAAACAAAAAACAACAGAAAAAAAAGGAACCCCCCCCCACTGGGCCAGTCGTCCCAGCTGCTAGCCAGGCCGGCCCAAACCGGCCCAGGCCGCCCACTCCCTCTCCATATCGCCCCACCGGTGAGACCCCGAACCGCCACCGACACCCCACTCCTCCCCCAAAATATCTCCCTCCCCTCTCTCCCGATTGGATCGGGAGGGGGAACAAACCGCGCCGACACCGCCGACGATCCCCGCCGCCCGGAGCTATGTCGCCGCCCTCCACCTCGCCGGACCTCCCCACCGGCCTGCTACCACTACGCACGTCGTCTTCATCTTCCCCCTCAACCCCCGCTGCCCGAACCCCTACACCACCCTGTGAGCCCCCCTTCCTCCTTTCCCCGCGGTCACCGTAGCTCACGCTGCGCACGCCCGCGGTCGCGCGTGGCCTGTTCTCTGTCGCGCCCGACCGTGGCCGATAGCGCGCGCTCGACGCCCACACCCCCTGCGGTCCCTCCCGCTCGTGCATCTGCCCGCTGATGTGCTCACCGGAGGCGCTGCTGAGCTCCCCCTCTCCTCCTCTCTCCCTTGCGCGCACGCGATCACGGCCGTGGCCTACTCCCCGCGGCTCCTTTGTCGCCGCCGTGACCCCGCTTGGCCCTTCGCACCGTCCCGCGGGTCAGCCCCGCACTTCTTCTCCGCCACACGCCGGTAGGCCACCGCGACCGCCCTGGCCACTGGCCTCGCCCTGCCTCTAGTCCGCCTGCCGCTGCGGCCTCACTGCGCCCCCCCGCTGGCCTCCACCGCCTCCCCTGCCCGGCGACCGCGTCGTTGGCCTCGCCTGGGTCACGCCTGACCAGGCTCGGGCGCCCAGCGCCTGTTAACTGCAGCACCTGACGCCCGTAAACCCCCGTTGGCCCAATGACAAGTGGGGCCGCCCCTGAAACATTAAAAAAAGGAAATACATAAATAAATATTAATTAAAATGTTAATTTAATTAATTAATTAAAGGATTAATTAACTTCATTAATTCGGATTAGATTAACCTAATCATTTAGTTAAAGCTAATTAACCCTGTTTAATTACTATGAGACTATGCCATGCAGGGCCCTTACGTCAGTTTGACCAGTCAACACCTCTGTTGATTGCTGATGTCATGCTGACATCATGCTGATGCAGTAATGCTAATTTCGAATTAATTTAGTAATAATAATTTAGAAAATGATTTAAAACTTTAAAAATTAATATAAAATAATCCGTAACTCGGATGAAAATACTTTGAACATGAAAGTTGCTCGGAACGACAAGACGAATCCGGATCCGCAGCCCGTTCATCCGCCACATATCCCTAGTATAGCAAACACGCAACTTTCCCCCTCCGGTTCATCTGTCCGAAAACGCGAAACACCGGGAATACTTTCCCGGATGTTTCCCCCTTCGCTGGTATCACCTACTACCGCGATTGGGCACACCTAGCATCGTTACTTGTCATGTCATGCATCGATATGCATCTGTTTGCATGGTATTCATTGTTTCTTCCCCCTCTTCTCTCCGGTAGACTATGAGACCGACGCTGCTGCTGCCCAGTTCGACTACGGAGTTGACGACCCCTCCTACTTGCCAGAGCAACCAGGCAAGCCCCCCCCCTTGATCACCAGATATCGCCTATTCTCCTCTATACTGCTTGCATTAGAGTAGTATAGCATGTTACTGCTTTCCTTTAATCCTATTCTGATGCATAGCCTGTCATTCTTGCTATAGTCATTGATACCTTACCCGCAAACCTAAATGCTTAGTATAGGATGCTAGTTTATCTTCATTGGCCCTACATTCTTGTAAGTCTGCCTTGCTATACTATTGGGCCGTGATCACTCGGGAGGTGATCATGGGTATATATTATACATAAATACATATTACAGATGGTGACTAAAGTCGGGTCGGCTCGAGGAGTACCCGCGAGTGATTCACGGATTGGGGGCTGAAAGGACCTTGGTCCCGATGGCCCTCTGTGTGGATCTTTGTGGCGGAGCGACAGGGCAGGTTGAGACCACCTGGGAGACAGGTGGGCCTGGCCCTGGTCGGTGTTCACGATTGCTTCATAATAACACGCTTAACGAGATCTTGGTATTTGATCTGAGTCTGGCCACTGGCCTATACGCACTAACCAACTATGCGGGAAAGATATGGGCACTCGACGTCGTGGTATCAGCCGAAGCCTTCTTGACATCAGCGACTGAGTGGCGCGCACCGGATTGGAACGTAAGCCTGCACTTGTATTAAGGGGGCTAGTTCTGCTTCCGGCCGCGTTCGCGACGTGCAGGTGTGCAAAGGGCGATGGGCCCAGACCCCTGCGCCATAGGAGTTAGACTGGCGTGCTGACCTCTCTGTTGTGCCTAGGTGGGGCTGCGACGTGTTGATCTTCCGAGGCCGGGCATGACCCAGGAAAGTGTGTCCGGCCAAATGGGATCGAGCGTGTTGGGTTATGTGGTGCACCCCTGCAGGGAAGTTAATCTATTCGAATAGCCGTAATCTTCGGTAACAGGACGACTTGGAGTTGTACCTTGACGTTATGACAACTAGAACTGGATACTTAATAAAACACACCCTTCCAAGTGCCAGATACAACCCGGTGATCGCTCTCTAACAGGGCGACGAGGAGAGGATCGCCGGGTAGGATTATGCTATGCGATGCTACTTGGAGATGCTACTTGGAGGACTTCAATCTACTCTCTTCTACATGCTGCAAGACAGAGGCTGCCAGAAGCGTAGTCTTCGACATGATTAGCTATCCCCCTCTTATTCTGGCATTCTGCAGTTCAGTCCACTGATATGGCCTCCTTACACATATACCCATGCATATGTAGTGTAGCTCCTTGCTTGCGAGTACTTTGGATGAGTACTCACGGTTGCTTTGCTCCCTCTTTTCCCCCGTTTTCCTCTTCTTCTCGGATGCCGCAACCAGACGTTGGAGCCCAGGAGCCAGACACCACCGTCGACGACGACTACTACACTGGAGGTGCCTACTTCTACGTGCAGGCCGCTGACGATGACCAGGAGTAGTTTAGGAGGATCCCAGGCAGGAGGCCTGCGCCTCTTTCGATCTGTATCCCAGTTTGTGCTAGCCTTCTTAAGGCAAACTTGTTTAACTTATGTCTGTACTCAGATATTGTTGCTTTCGCTGACTCGTCTATGATCGAGCACTTGTATTCGAGCCCTCGAGGCCCCTGGCTGGTATTATGATGCTTGTATGACTTATTTTATTTTTAGAGTTGTGTTGTGATATCTTCCAGTGAGTCCCTGATCTTGATCGTACACGTTTGCGTGTATGATTAGTGTACGATTAAATCGGGGGCGTCACAAGTTGGTATCAGAGCCAACTGCCTGTAGGAATCCCCCTTCCACACTCCTTGGCCGAAGTTGAGTCTAGTCGATGAAAACTGTTTTACTAACATGGCTGTGCAGCCCGTGGGGCCACGTCGCCATTTGGGTGGTATTAGGATCTTTTATTTCTCGCCTTTACTCTGGGACCCTGATCTCTCTTTTATTTGGGTTAAATGGTTTTGCTAACTATAACTCTAGGTTCTCATAAATACTTTCTCCCAGAGAGCCCCTTCATTCCAGATGATGGCCTGCTTCACCAGAAGATTCCGAAGATACTCTTTGATATTCTCTCGAGATTTTGTGCCCATCACTTTTGCTACTCCCGACCACCGATAAATCCTTATGGATAACTACTTACACTTGCCATTCATACGATCATCCCCTATTGATCTTGTTATTACAAGATACCCCGAAGTTTTCTCTATTGTTCCGAGAATACTTTGTGCCTACTGCCTAGCAGTTCTTTGCCACATGAATACCCCTTCAAATAAATCCTCGCACTTGTCGAGTACCCGCTCATCCTCAGTTGTTCATGTGTTTCACGAAAGTCTTCAAAATACTATTCGATCTCCCGAAAATCCTCTGGAGCCTTTTGCTCTTGAAATTCTTGCCTGCTTGCATTATGGTTAATCCCATAAGTCTCGTAGTCTTATTGACATTCCTTGTCATTATCATTTTGAGTCTGTTGACTCAATATGTTTGCGAATACACGCAATCATCATTGATCCTTACAAATTACCTTTCCGGCTAAGCTGCCATTCTTTTAACTGGAATTGGTTCTCGACCAATCCAATTGTCGTTGATTGTACCCTAAGGCTATTCAACTTATCCATCCCTAATCAGAGCATTGCTTCTGATCCTTTGTTTTGGAAATCAAAATTCCTTTGTTATCTAAGCATCGAATTATTCCGATGTTCTATAATATGATGCTCGTGCATTCTTTCTTCCCCTGATGGAGTACCGATACTCACACCAGCTCCGTTGTGGATCACCCGATCCATTGTTGGATTTTTATCCGATAGTGTCCTTCATATTCAATCACCTTGTGAGTTCTTCCCCTGATACATAGTGCCTTTGGTAAATTGTATCATCTGCTTGGCCAACCATGCTTTGCTTTCGAGCTGGTGGTATTTACTATTGAAGCTTGTGGTATATGTTTCCACGATACCCTGACGGGTTGAACCTATGCCTTCCTTTATATGTGTGAACTCGGAAGTTTTCACGAGTCATACTCATCTGGTATTTCACCAGGTAAAACTTTCAACACTAATGCCTTTATCAAAGCGAGAAGTGAATGGAAGGTTATACATTGAAGAAGTGGGAGTCGACCTTGGACCTTGCGTTCATGCCCATGGACACGATGTATAACTTATCATGGAAGCTGCTCGTAAAAGTAATTACCCCCTTGTTATAAGTTCATCTTGTATCCGTGGTTCGATCCTTTATGATCGTGGTTTCCGACCATGTTTTCCTTAAATACCATTTCTCATGTAAGTTTAAGCACTTGTCTTCTGCAGAGTAATACCCCAGTCCAACCTCTACTTTGATTTGTCGTCGAGTATTACCCCCCTGGTATCTCAAGATTACCACGGAACTGCATAACTTCTTATGAGTTCTTCATCAAGTGTTACACTCTCATTGATTCCAATTTTTCATGGGCTCTGAGTTATTAAACACTCAAAGACACCGATAACTGACTCGAGTCCGCATCGCGATTAAGCAACTCTTGGTAGCCTTCATTACTTACGAGTTTGAACTCAATCACGTCATTCCTAGCCTGTCTGGCTATATCCTTGTCGTGCCGATTTTAATTGTGCTACCTGGTCCTTCTTCATAGAGCATATTTTCTTCGACGATGAGCTAAGCTTACGTCGATTTTGCTCATCATATCATTTTGCCTTGAACAACAAGCTTGATTTTGAGTTGCGCCGTACTCATGGTTCCAATAACCTTTAGCGTCATCATTCCTTTGACTTGATGTCATCGCTGATCGATTATATCCTCATGAAACCTCTCGACAATTGTGTCACGATCATCATCAACATTCTGAGCTCTCCCAGGATATCAGTTGAATTCATGATGAGAAATACCATCCTTTCCCTCGATGATTTGTGTTGTCATCGACCACATTATTGCCTTCCCTCCAACACAAACTTGTTCGTGTTCTGTGTTATACATTGAGTTCCTTGCTATCCAGCATTTCTTCTTCTTTATCTTGAAGTATTACCATCTTTTATATCAAGAATGTCATGAGGATTACTCCACCTCTTAAGAATTCTTGGTATGGTGACACCTCTCACCATCACCATTCTTTCTTGGTCCCCGTGTTGCTTCCAACAAGTGAACGGTGTTGTTTGGATTCTGCCCTTCTAGCAACCCTCTTGCTTTGAAGTTAATGGTCGGCCGTTCATTCTTAGACTATTGATTATTGAATCACCATTCCGAGGTTGGTCGTGCAACCCAGCCCATATTCGGGTGTACCTTTCAACCAATGTTTAATTGTGTATGTTTTCCTCGAGCATACATCATTATACCATTTGATCTAACAAATGTTATCTCCTTGTTCACATAATTGTGGAAATCCATCTTTTGTTAATCTCGATAAATTGACGCTGATTCCATCAGCCACCCCCTCATCCTCTCCTTGGTTTAATGATGATGAATCCTTGTCTTCGAACTCACTTCCATAGTCATTTCCCGAGAATCTTGCAATGTCATTTCGCCAATTCATGTCGCACCTTTTCTTCTCGGACATCCTGAGTCTGAGGTATCATGACACCAATCGGATCTGAATCTCAGTCGGATATGATGGTTGGGACAACTTTTCACGAGATATGATGTTGGTCCTTTGATGACCCGGTAATATGATGTCATACCTAGCACCCCCCTGGCTGGAGGACCTATCATTATAATTTCTTTTGCAAGGATAACTATTCTTCCTGAAGGAAATTGTAAGACTTATTTTATAAGTTGCTCCTGATGGATCATTTGTGTATCCAAAGTCTGGCCCTTGATTGAAACACCATATCATTGCTACCTCGAAGCATGACAATGATACCCCGCTCTTCAATAAGAACATTGGAGGCGCGATGCTAAAGGTTTCTTGGTTAGTTATCCAAACACCGTTGTATGGGTAACATCTTGATTAATCCTTGCCTCTTATCTGATTGGTTGGATACTTGCTCTCCTACCCTGTATGCCATGTTCTGCTTATACATGGGAAAGATATACTACTAATAATTGTGTGTAATCACAATTTTCCTTTCCATTGTTCTGTTTAATCTGATAATCGCGTTTTCCTTTCCATTCTTTTGTTTAACCTTTCCTGTAATCTGATTTAACTAAGCAGAGATAATTCCCTGTTTAGGTAGTCACCTTGCTGTACCACTCTGTCTGTAAGATCCTGTTACTATTGTTGATGACATTCCAGTAACCAGCGATGGGTGATAACTTTGCCAATTGGTTCACTTCGTTCAACAAGCAGGAAAATTGCTCTCTTCGTTCCCCGTCCTTGGTACCGACATTGTTGCCGGCATAGCTGACAAGCTATTCACTGACATGCCTCCTTGTCGCGGCTGTGCAAGATGTCACCACCCTTCCTACTTTCAACCCGCATGGTGGGCCCATAACCCACAGGTCCACTGGATCGAAACCTGACTCTTCTTTACAACTCGGATTTTAATGTATCCTTTGCACCTGGCTTCATATTTGATTCACGAGCTAAATTCTATACCAGTAATCATTCTGGAATCAAACACCATGTTATTCTCGTTGTTCAAACCCCTATTCCAGCTTCTGTCTAGTCATCGAATGATTGCCTACCCGTTTGAAACTTTGGTACCATCGTATATTGCACTCAATGAATTCACTGAAATACAACTCGTGGGGTACCTTGTGTATTTCCCATTGAGTTCACCGTCAGATGCCCAGCTTTGTGGATATGCGTTCTTTCGGAGTTTTTCCCCTTGGTCGTGTTCATAGGACGATGGAGTTTCTGAAGAAAGGATGCCGACTTCAGCATGATGACCTAAAGCAGAGGAATAAAGACATCAACGTAACAGATCAACCTCTTCGAAAGGGCAGCCAAGACCGAGAAGACTCGTTAGGTTTTTCGCTACTAGCACCTTCCCGCTTACTCCACCGCTTAAATCTCGGGATGAGATTTCTTGTAGTGGAGGAGAATTGTGACGCCCGGGTAATGAAGCTACAGTAACCCTCTGGTAATGATGCCATGTCACCTCGATTACTGTTGATAATCCTGCGTTAGTTCGGAACCGATCCAAATTCAAATTTGAATTGAAGTCAAAACAATTAAATTTTCAGAAGTCAAAACTCAATTGTTCCTAATGTGTCAAATAATCAATAATAAATGTTGGTGAAGAAATCATCTTTTAATAAAGTACTTAAATGCACTAAATAAACTAAAAACAATGATAAAACAATCATCCAAAATGCTTTTAAAGTAATAAGCAAATGCAAAATACTTTATTTAAAGTGCCAAAATATGTGGGGCTGTGACCTAATTAATAACACCAAATTAGTTGTCGCTTTTAAATTTTATAAAACTAAAATAAAATAAAACAGATAAAAAAATAGAAAACAAAACAAAAACCAACAGAAAAAAGGAACCCACCCCCCACTAGGCCAGTCGGCCCAGCTGCTAGCCAGGCTGGCCCAAACCGGCCCAGGCCACCCACTCCCTCTCCATATCGCCCCACTGGTGAGACCCCGAACCACCACCGACACCCCACTCCTCCCCCAAAATATCTCCCTCCCCTCTCTCCTGATTGGATCGGGAGGGGGAACAAACCGCGCCGACGCTGCCGGCGATCCCCGCCGCCCGGAGCTGTGTCGCCGCCCTCCACCTCGCCGGACCTCCCCACCGGCCTACTACCACTACGCACGCCGTCTTCATCTTCCTCCTCAACCCCCGCTGCCCGAACCCCTACACCACCCAGTGAGCCCCCCCATCCTCCTTTCCCCGCGGTCACTGCAGCTCACGCGCGCGCATGCCCGCGCTCGCGCGTGGCCTGTTCTCTGTCGCGCCCGACCGTGGCCGATAGCGCGTGCTCGCGCCCACACCCCCTGCGGTCCCTCCCGCTCGTGCATCTGCCCGCTGATGTGCTCACCGGAGGCGCTGCTGAGCTCCCCCACTCCTCCTCTCTCCCTTGCGCGCACGCGATCACGGCCGTGGCCTCCTCCCCGCGGCTCCGCTGTCGCCGCCGTGACCCCGCTCGGCCCTTCGCACCATCCCGCGGGTCAGCCCCGCACTTCTTCTCCGCCACACGCCGGCAGGCCACCGCAGCCGCCCTGGCCACTGGACTCGCCCTGCCTCTGGTCCGCCTGCCGCTGCGGCCTCAATGCCCCCCCCCCGCCTCCCCTGCCCGGCGACCACGCCGTTGGCCTCGCTTGGGTCACGCCTGACCAGGCTCGGGCGCCCGGTGCCCGTTAACTGCAGCACCTGGCGCCCGTAAACCCCCATTGGCCCAATGGCAAGTGGGGCTGCCCCCTGAAACGTTAAAAAAGGAAATAAATAAATAAAATAAATAAATATTAATTAAATTAATTAATTAAAGGATTAATTAACTTAATTAATTCGGATTAATTAACTTAGTTAACCTAATCATTTAGTTAAAGCTAATTAACCCTGTTTAATTACTATGAGACTATGACATGCGGGGCCCTTACGTCAGTTTGACCAGTCAACACCTCTATTGACTGCTGATGTCATGCTGACATCATGCTGATGCAGTAATGGTAATTTCGAATTAATTTAGTAATAATAATTTAGAAAATGATTTAAAACTTTAAATATTAATATAAAATAATCCGTAACTCGGATGAAAATACTTTGAACATGAAAGTTGCTCGGAACGACAAGACGAATCCGGATCTGCAGCCCGTTCGTCCGCCACATATCCCTAGCATAGCAAACACGCAACTTTCCCCCTCCGGTTCATCTGTCCGAAAACGCGAAACACCGGGAATACTTTCCCGGATGTTTCCCCCTTTCACCGGTATCACCTACTACCGCGATTGGGCACACCTAGCATCGTTACTTGTCATGTCATGCATCGATATGCATCTGTTTGCATGGTATTCATTGTTTCTTCCCCCTCTTCTCTTCGGTAGACTAC